>NC_055660.1:8060000-8362500 GCF_017976325.1 Chelmon rostratus
TGTCTCTGTTTGTCTTGTAATCAGTCGCGGGAATGGAGGCCTCGTAGCGCGCTGAACCTCCACCTGGAAATGCTTCTCCTTCCTCCGCTTGGCTTTACTGCGGCGTGACTTTCACTGACCTTCATAAACCTCACCAGCCTTCAACCCCCCCGCTCCTGTTCACTACATCCTTTCTTCCAATGTCTTCACCGCCATCCCTCCTCTGGGGAACCCACCTGTCTGGATCAATCCAGCCAAACGCAGACCACCAGATCAAACCCTGTCCACAAATACTCTCATTTATTAAGCTTATTGTACTGGTATTAGTTTTAATTTGGTGTAAGATGTGAAATCTGCTGCACTTGATGTCTCATCACCCACCAGTTTGAAGGTTAATTTCATTTTCTTACAACCTTGGACCCTTTTTTTTTTTTTTATTTTGGACAATATTTCTAATTTCTGATGAGTCAAAACACCAATTCTCTTGTCTTTACACCAAACAGGTCCGGTGTTGTGCTTATTCACAGTTGTTTTCCTGATTGGATAAATAATGGAGCGTGAAGGTCATCTTCCCCTGGCCTGAAGCCACTCGACCACGTACTCAGTGGATGTGTGGGTGCTGAACTGGCTGATATATTTGTGTGTGTGTATGATGGGTTGTGTTTTCTATACTTTTTAACTTATTTCCATTTGTTTTGCCTCATACCATCTTATTAAATGTTATTTGTAATGTGTTTAATTGAGCACAAGCTGAAACACTTTATACTACAAATGATGCTGGAGCTTTGACCTCTTCAGACTTTCTCTCGACGTTGGCGCAGTCGTGCTGGACATCTCTACTCTGCTTCTACAGGTTGTACTTACATTTCTTCACTTTTATCAATTACTCGTCTGCAAAAGTTAGCAAGCAGCCATTTTCGTCACGACTTCAGCCTGATCTTGAACATTCATTCAGCTCCCTGCTCTGTTTTCTGACTCTGCACACCCAGCCACTCCCTCCTGAAGTTACACCTTTCCTGCGATTACCATCACCTGTGTATCTCCACCCACGCACTCACCTGCTCCCCATTTCCCTGATTAGCCTCTCAGTAAATATACCAGCACTTTTCCACCTGCGCTCTGCCAGATTTTCTAGTTTGCATCTGTTCTAGCTTGCCAGTGATCAGTCACTCCTTTCTCTGCCTCCTTCTTAGATTTGTTTGCTTGATCTAACCATTGCCGGTCTTCTGATTAAAGTAAACTTGAACTTTTATCCTACTTCAACTGTGTTTTGGGTTCCAACGTGCTGCCTCTTCTCCGTTGCACTTACTGACCATCAACTGTGGGCATCAGCGTTAGCAAATCAGCTCAGAAGACGACTGGAGCGGTAAGAGCTTACGCACATCAACAAAACAAGCTAAATAGCCTCCTCTAGCTATCAAATAAAACCTTATTTATAACCCTGTGCTAGAAACCAAGCCAACCCAGAACCACTCAAACTCTAATTTTAATCTCTAATAATAATGAACTTTATTTGGATACCACCCTTCATACAAGAATTGCAGCTCAAGTGTTTAACAAGAAAGAAGCAACATGCACCAAGTGCTTTACATATAATGCAATGCATTCCCATTGCACTGGAAAACTGTGTGCACACAACTGCAGCAAGTACGGTAAATAAAACCAGGAAGTAAACTGCGACGGATGTTTACAAATTAGCGGGGTTTTTTTATTGATCGACTTTGCTTTCTTCCCCAAAGTTTGCTAACCTAACCTCGAGTTAGGGAGCAGAGTTCAACTAATAGAAATCGCTACCAAAACCAGGAGAATAAGTTCTATTAAACCAGAACTATCCTTAAAAGTCTCAGTGTGTCTCGTTAACACAGTGTTAGACAGCTATTCCCAGAGGAGAGAGGAAGAGAAAGAGGGAGTGATCGACAGAGGGGGAGAAAGCTCACCTCTTTAGTCCTACTGAGGAGCTACATCACCAGCTGCAGCAATTAACCCCTTGTTCCTCTGGGGAACCATTAGAAGGTAGAATAGCCTTTAAAACTGCATATGGCTGCAATTAAGGCCGAGAAAGTGATGAAATGATTTGGCTTAGATTTTTCTGTATAGATTTTTTTAGGAAATGGCCCTTTTTATGGCACCATAAATCGGAATTAAAAGAGGAAAGTGGTTAAGCCTCCTCTCCTTTCCTTGCTTCTCCTCCTTTCCTCACTGGTCGCATCTCCTCTCCTCTGCTCCTTCATTCTTTTCCCCCTTGTCTTTCTTCCTACCCACTTTTTCCCTTCTCCTCTCCTGTACTCCTCCTCTTTTCCTAATTTCCTCTCCTTCTTTTCTCTTAGTTCCTCTCCTCTTTTCTCCCTGTGTTCACTCCACCTGTGTTTCCTCAGTTCGTTTCCTCTATTCATCTTCTCTCTCCTCACCTTACCGTATATCTTTTCACCTCATCTCACATCTCCTTCCTTCTCTCTTTTTGTCTCCTCTCCTAATTCCCTCATATCCTTTCCTCTTTCCTCCTCTTCTTTCCAACCTCCTTTTTCCTCCTCTCCTCTTCTCTGTCCTCTCCTCTTTTGCACTTTCACTCTTTCCTCATCTCCCCTTCTTTTTGTTAGTCTTCTTTCCTTGTTCCCTCTTTCCTCCCTCATTCTCCGCTCTGTTCCTCTTTCTTTCGGTACTTTTCTCCAATCTCCTCTCTGGTAACGTCTCCTCCTCTCCTCCTTCTGCTCCTTATTCCCTCCACTCCTCTCCTCATGTGTGTGTTTGCCTCATCTCCTCTTTTGCTCATTCCTCATTTTCTGTCCTCTGTGCTTCCTCTTCTACCTCACCCTTTCCTCCTTGTTTCCTATTTCCCCTCCCCTTTCTCCTTGTCTCCTCTCCTCTCCTCTTTCCTTTTCTCCTCCTGCTGTCTTTATTCCCTCCTCTCTAACCTTCCTCCTCTTTTTTTGTCTCGTCTCCTCCTTGACTCTGTCCTCATCCTCTTCATCTGTGCTCCCTCCATTCATCTTCTTGCCACTTGTCTCCTCTTCCCTTTTCTCCTCATTTGCTGTCTTTACTCTCCACCTTTCCTCCTCTTTTCTCATCTCCTCTCCTCTCTCCTTTTTCCTCTCCTCCTTTCCTCTGTCCTCATCCTCTTACTCTGTGCTTCCTCCACTCCTCCTCTTACCTCTTGCCTCCTCTACCCTTTTCTCTCTTTTCCCTCTGCTCTCCTCTTCTCCTTGGTCTTCTCATTTCCTCTCCTTCGCATTCCTCTCCTTTCTAATTTTTTCCCTCTCTGCTCCTCTCTGTCTTTCCTCCTCTCCTCTCCTCTTTTCCCTGCAATAACAGAAGGAGATGGCTTAAGCATCTGTGTCATCAGAGCAGATTAATGTTCTAATAATATTCACAGATGTCATTTCAAAATTCTCCATTTGTTTACTTTTGCTCTCCGTCTCCCCCGGAGCTCGGCCGCTCTCTGTCGTTTTTCGCCTCCTTTTCTTTTTCTTGTCAATGAATCACAAGACTAATCACGGGCTCATCGCGGACTTCAAAGCAGCCACTTATGGCGGCCTGTCTCGTTGGAGTGTGACACACACGCCTCTCCGGTAGCAGTGTTTTTGAATCATCCGTAATCGGGATAATTACACATGAGAGGAACTAAATGAGCGAAGTGTTGAGTAAAAAGGGGGCAGGCCGGCGAAAAAAGGGACGGGGAGGGAAGGCGGCAAAGCGCTTCCTGACACGTTTATTCACTCGCTTATTATTTTGCCGCTGTAGTTGTTTGTTTACTCATTAAGGATAATCCAATTAAAGCACTTAAGATGAGCTTAAGAGGAAGCGCACACACAAACACATCTCAGAGTGGGTCCGGTCTTGGAGAGAGGACAGGTTGCGGTGGGGTCTGTAAAGCCTGCAGTTTCCACCCCTCCCTGCCACTACAAACAGGGCTTCGGGAAAACGTGCCAAGGGCTTGGGGCGCTGAGACCATAACATGCCTCCATGGCGGCTCCGTGTTGGCTCCGGAGCTGGTCAGTCGCCTGCCTGCCTGCGTCCCCCTGCAGCGCTTTCCTGTCGTGTGTTGGCTGACTGGTCCCCTTGTGCACATATGCCCACTTACACTGTGTTCCTCTCTAATTAGCTGCTCTTGTCTACACAGGCGCTCAGGCTTTGTTAAAACATCGCTATGCTTTTCCTGGCATGTTCTCGTCATGTAAAAGTGAATCCTCCGCACATCAGCAGACGATAAGGCGGGTTCATTAATTCTGGCCTTGTGTGTTGCAGACCGGGCTAATAAAGAGGATGCTCGTGGCTCTTTTTACACCAAACAAGTAAGAATAATCTGGAGGGCAGGCGGCGCTGGTTACCTCGGCGACCAGAGGGTGGAGAGATGCCTCTTACCTAATTTCTGTTGGTTTTTCGATGAGTCATTTATTTAATCTACGAGATCCCTCGTTGGCTTACTGCGATACCAACACTGCTTCTCCTCTAGTCCCTTTTTTATTACTCTCCCACCAAATCAACTGTTATCTTTTTTCTTTGTTAATTCTCCTTCCTGCGATAGAGGAAGAGAGAGAGGGAGAAGACGAGAGTGACGCTACTTTAGAGTTTGATCATTAATTATTAGTCTCTGGTTCCTCTGAGGAGAGAAGCTGATGACAGCTAATTAAGGATGAAGTGATGTATATGCTCTCTCTCCCTCTCTCTGTTCCCCCCCTCCCTTCTCTCTGCCTCTCTTCCTCCCTGCCCACCTGCCAAATCATATGCTGGCGCTATAGACAGTAAATATCCAGAGTAAATGCAGGGATGAGGGCATCACACGTTTTGTTTACCGCATGCTTCAGTGATCTTTCAGCAGAGTGTTATTCATCCTAAACATGGAGGATTTTTTTTTTGCATGTGAGTTTAAAGTTCTCCACAGAAACTGGGGGCTGAGAGGGGAAATACTGGAGCATTTTAAAGGCTATGCCTGGTGCTGTTCCATATTTTTCTTCTCAACAAATCCATAAAATGACCAAAACACCATTAGTCCGGCTCTCAATACTTACTCCCTTATATCGCATGTGGCTCTCAGCCCCGAGCCCTTTCATTCCTGCTGACGACGTGAATCTTTAAAAATCACAACTGTGTCGTTTGATTTTTAAAAACAGCTCAATAATTTCCTAAAACAACTGGACGCTCTTTGTTTTAAGACAACGTCTCTCTAACTGGAGTAAATAGTGCATTTGTTGGGGACTATTTTCAGATGTGGATTAGCACACATTTGGTCCGCTCGTGCATATTTGCAGCAGACAGTTTACAGTCTGTGTAACTGACTCAAAGTAAACTACAGCAGTGTGGCTCATGTTAATTGGACAACAACGGAGGGCGATGGCAGAGAAGGTTAAGATCCACCATACACATGTATTTGTTAATTGGGCTGATCCACTGTTAGTCTTTTCTTGGGATCTGTTGATCACAACAGAAATACACGGCAGACTATCGCAAGCCTCATCCGTTAAATATCTTTGACCACTGGTGGCGCTGTGGAGCAATGTGCTGATGAGCCATTGTTTTTATATCTTGTGCCATGCTAACATGTATCATCCCTGCCGGCTGCAGAGAGTAATGCAAACTTATAGTGCATGTAAGCCACACTACTCCAAAGAGGACTAGCCCATCATGCACTGGGTCCTGAATTGGGATCCATATGCAGCCTGACTGATGCTGGATTTTTGATACCAATATTCATATGTGAGAGTAGCCAAACAAAGGAGCCTTCAATGCTGTTTTTATGAGTGTGATCAGGCCTCTTCAATCAGGCTTCAAACATATTTCTGCCATTTTTTTAACTTATCAGTCGATATATACAGTGAATACAGTGTATGAACGCATGATTCACAGTTTTTTGAGTGTGCTGAAGCAGCGCAGCAAGAATCTGAAAGAGCGCCTCAAGGCTGCAAAAAAAGAAGAAAGTGATGAGCATTAAATCTTTGGGAAAACGTCTTTCATCACATCCTGTTCGTACAAAGTAAGTAAGCACAAACAACGGCAAGGTGAGGTCACTGTTTGGTTTTCGCTTCATCATCCTCCTCCACAGCTTTGTCTGTTGTGTCGATTCACCTCCGACCAGATCCGCAGAGAAGTGACTGGCGGATAGATCATCATGTCACCCCTGCTTTTCTTCCTCTGCCTCAAACAGCGATGATGATGTCTTTATGACACGTCCCCGGGCAGGAGGAGGGGAGGACGAGGGGGAGAGCCAAAGAGAGGAGGGTGGAAAGAGAGAGAGAGGTGCAGTGAGGTGTTATTTTTAAGGTTTGCGGATGGAAAAATGTGGCACATTGACTGCGGTTGGACCACAGCTACGGCAAGACCAGCTGGACAAACAGAGCGTGACCCGAAATAATTCTAATGTGCTGAATAATTAAAAGAAAATAATTTTTAGGGATGCATGCAAAAGATAAATGACACAATAACATCCACCACCCCCCCACCCACCATCTTTCTCCTCTTCCCTCCTCTAGGCCCGCCATGCCCACCCCTCCGAAGCTTTCTCTTGAATTTGTGACTCCAGCAATAGCAACACCAGTGGAGGAAATCATTTGTGCCTCCAGGCGAGTCATTACAGAAGCAGAGTGTGAGATTGCAGTGACAAAACTCTGTCTCTGGCCTCACGACCAGCCAGAGACCAGCACGCTTCTCCACACTCATTACTTCATACCTCCTCTCCTCTTCGTCCCTCCTCCCTCCTTTTAACCCTTTTTTTTTTTAAAGATTTCATCATATTACTTTTTTATCCCATCATGCGTCAATTCAGACTCAAGTTTGCACATAGATTGCATTCCCTTTTTTGTTTTGCACGATTTTCTCTTACCATGTTTGAAAGCATCCAACAGAACAAAATACAGAAAAATTGAAATTTAAAAGCAAAAATCCTAAATTTTGAATTCTTTAAAGGTACCAATGCTAAAATGCTAATTAATCTATTTGTTTGCAAGAGTAAAAAAAATGTTAGCCATGATCACATGAGAAGCACTTAATTTAAATATGTTATGACTTATGTGAACATACCTGTAATATATCACTCAATGAGTTTTAATTGTTTTATATATGGAATACTGTTTGGATCTTTTGGATTGGATCATAAAATAATTTTATATATATCATATATTTGTATTTGCACTAACTGTAACTGCACCTTTAAGAGGAAGTCAATAAAGTAGTTAATATTACTTTAAGGCTTCTATTTTGTGGACATTTTAACCAAAAATATTCAAAGAAGACAACAAAACAGGACTTGTCCCCCTGTATTTGCAGGCTGCCTTTGCCCTCGCTGGCCAGAAGGTGTCAGCTCTGTGTTGGGTAGCGGTCTGCAGCTACACACACAATGCACGTGCACACAATCACACGCACACACATGCACACACACGTACAAAGCAGGGTGCTACGGCCCACTGATGTCCAGCTGCTCCTGTCAACACTCCGCTACAGCGTGTAATTCACCCTCAAACACAACGGCAGCTGAGACCTGAGAGGAGCCCCACCCCCCCAACACACACGCACGCACGCACACACACACGCACACACACACACACACACACACACACACAGAAGTCTGAAGGGATAGGAGGAAATGAGAGGTGGTAAAGAGAGAAAATATAAAAAAATAAAAGTGGACAGAAAGCTGCTCATGGAGAGGGAGAGTTGCGGGTGACAGACGCACTGAGAGCCAGACAGACAAAGAGAGGGGGGACACTGTTTAAGTGGCCTAATCAAGGGACCACCCCTTCAAAGGGAGAGCTGCTGTGTGTGTGTGTGTGTGTGTTTTGGGGGGGGGCTGGAGGGGGTTGCACATGGACAGACTGAGTCCAAGTTCCCCTGCAATTATCAACTTACCCATCCTCCCCCCTCCTCCTCCTCCCCCCTTCATCCCCTGAGAGACCCAAGCTGCTGTACCCATCAACAACTCATTCAGGCCTTAACAAAGCAGCACCACGCCTACCCACACACACACACTTACACACACACACACACATTTTACAACTGTGTGCAGCCCAGTCGATGCTGACTTTGTGGATTAATCCCTACATGAGAATCATTTGAAAACATTTTCCAAAATCAGGGGAACGTTTAGATGTGATCTTCCTGTTCGGTGGCTCACTTTTGTCGTTGATTCTCACAATGACGTCAAATGTGTGAATGTAATCAATGAGCATGAAAGTCCATCGCTTTCACAGGAACTGCTTTACTTCATCTGCAGAAATCAGAAACGAACGCTGCCTTTTTAAAGACGAAGCCAACGTGTAAAACTGTCAGAGCAGTCATGGATGAACAGTGTATATTTTGCCATTAATGGTGTGGTTTTTCATTCCATTTCATACCAATAAAGATTTCACTATTGCAATCATTTCTGTAGATTTCTGCCATTTTCCACATGAGAATAGTTCCAAAACAAACTCTAACACAGAGAACACATTTTCACTTCAAGTGATTCTTTCGTTTTTTGCTTTTTTTTTTTCATTTTGGTTATAAAGGTCATGTCAGAGTTCTGTAAAGGGAACAAGCTGTTTTAATAGACTCTCACCAGCTGTAACAGAAGCTTTTTATGTGGTAAACCATGCAGGATCCTGCTTTCTTTTACAGTGAAACTCCAGCAGTATGAAGCACGGGGGAAACTTGCTGTTTCTGTGTGTGTGTGTGTGTGTGTGTGTGTGTGTGTGTGTGTGTGTGTGTGTGTGTGTGTGTGTGTGTGTGCGTGCATGCGTGCGCGTCGTACATGGCTGGCGTGTGCCGCTCCACACGCTGAACATGCCCTGAGGCCATCATCTCACCTGCAGCACTCTTAATGTGGAGTGCTTGCTGTGTGCTTGTGTTAACAATATATGCATTCATGGCTGTGTGTGTGTGTGTGTGTGTGTGTGTGTGTGTGTGTATTTGTTCTCTAAGCCTTCAGTAATAAGGTTGGCCATGGTGCATCAGAGATAAGGCATTAGGCTGTTGACCTCTGACCTCCACCTCTGTTTAATACGGAAAACCGGTCACTAACACCCAGGAGAGGCCATGTTTAAGAGGCGCAAACTGCTTAATGAAATCAGTTTGTGTGTGTGTGTGTGTGTGTGTGTGTGTGTGTGTGGTAATTGAGCCAGCATTATAAAGCAGCTGTATTTAAAGTGTTGTCTTGCATTCAGAATTAGCTTTAATAAATTCGATGTTTTAAAATGATTAAATCAAATTTTTTAACAATTGAAAGAAAAAGCAAATGTCAGCTGTCGCTGTTTTGTTGTCACACAGTCGTGTCACTTAACACAGAGCAGCATTTGTTGTTTGCCGCTGCTGCAGATCTGTGGCGCTATCAGAAGACCTCTTTCGGACGTCGAAAGTGTGATATTTGTGGCTTTTTGGATTTCACAGACAGAAAAAGATCCTTACTAATGTTGACTCTGTACAAACATTACAGGATCGCTGTAGACAGAGTTGTCATATTTGGTACGCAAAGGCAACAAAGGAAGTGATGGTGGAATGTAGACAAGAGACAGTTTAACTGTTACAAAAATGGGCAAGATGGGATAATTGAGAAAGAGAAGAAAATTAATTGTTACTGATTACAATAAACTTGATTGTGGCCCATGCATGAGCATGTGAGTCCTTTTACCTGCAATTAGAGAATCATTGTGATCTGAGTGAAGAAACAGTGCAAATAGGGATTTTAGACAGGGCTTTAAATTGGCCTAAATACAAAGATAGATTTGATAGATTGCCTAAATATAAGTGTAGATGGTCTATATATGAATATAGATTGGCAGAAAATAAGTGTAGATGGTCTAGGTATTAATATAGATAGCGTAATATATACATATAAATATATATATTCCTGTGGTATTGTTATCAATTGGACTAGGGTGAGGCTTCATGCTGTGCTCCCACAGTGTTTTCCAGCTAATAAGGCCCAGATATATTCATCTGTAGGCGTAGTCACAAAAACAAACAACCAAACTCAGGCAGAAATAAAAACCTTCTATTTCTGTGTGTCCAAACTTCTATTAGCCAGTGTCAGTCGCACTGATTCTGACGGTTATACGGGATCAAACTTCAGAAAACTTCAAAATGTAACACGATTCGAAAGGCCAAATTCATACATGCACTCCAAGTGGCTTTCAGTTGGTCTTGGTATATCCTGAATGGGTGTTTTAGGCTAATTGTACAGGAGGAATACTTTGTTTTGCCTCAGCTGAAGTGCTTGTTAGGTGGGCTGCATCTGACAAATTCTGTCACTCATCGAGTGCAACACCATGAATGTGTTTAAGGAGAAACTGTTCAACCTCACTTTGAGTTTTGTTTCAAGCGCACCTCGTCATTTGGAGAGCGCTCATCTTTTTCTTTCTCATAGACTCTGGCTCTGTTGCATTTTTGGTGACATTTCTCTCTCAAACAATCCTGTAGGATGAATAAAGTTCTGTCTTGTCATATTTCCTCTGATCTTATCTCGGACTTCACGTAAGCGTTGCTTCGTTTTTTGTGCGTCTTGCAGAGTTGCATGTGTGTCAGGTAGTTAACCGGGTTTGTCCGGGACACTGAAGACATTCTCCAGCCTCTCCTCCACTCCATTAGGCTGTAAGTGGAGGCGGAAGTGTATCAGATGTGTGTGTGCTGATCTGTGTGTGTGTGTTTCTGGTGGGGTGTCACTTCGGCTGTATTGGGGTCAGGTTGGGAAATATAGAAGCTTCCAGGCACTCAGCACGTAATTGAAAATCTATTTCGCTCAAAGTGAGGAGAGGGAACGAAAGAGTGGAGAACAAATGAAAGGAGGAAGGCAGACGGAGGAGGAGGAGGAGGAGGAGGGGAGGAGGAGGAGGGGGGTACAGGTGACCAAAAGATAATAGTGAGGGGGAGGAGGAGAGAGTATAGGGAGGAAGAAACAGCAAATGAAGGAGATATTATTTTAAAAGGTGGAGTGTGAGACAGTGGAGGAGGCTGAAGGGACTTGGCTGCTGTCCTAAGTGGATAAAAAGCAGAAGAGACGGCGGAGAACAGTTCATTTTTCTGTCCTAGTGAAGACTTCCTCCCTGTATTATCCCGTCCCTACTGATCTGTCACGGTGCGTCTCTGCAGGCTCTCAGGCTATCGCCCAATCATCTGTGTCCGCATCACACAGAGTCAAAGAACACAACACATTCAAATACAGAAGTCAATGTGCATTTGTGAAAATACAGAAATATTGTTTGTATGAATTGTTCAGGACAACATAATATTTATTTCACTGCTATCGTTACTACTCATTGTCATTATAGTAATAAATTTGAATTTTGTCATGACTGTCATCCATTGTTTATCTTTGTTTTCTTTTTTAATGTTGCGCTGATTAAATTAATTTATAATATATATATAATTATACTGACAGGCACATCTGTGATCCAATTATATAAAATTAGATATAAACACATGCTAAATTTCTCAAAATTATGATTTTTAATAAACAAAAAGGCATTGACAACATTGAATCTGTTTTTTCTGACGCTGTTGACGGTTTGTTTACGAACAGCGACATCGTAAACGTGATCATTTGAGCGACGCACAAAATTCTGACTTTCAGTCTATATCTGTGTACGCTGTGGTTGCAATAGGCTTGGGCCTTTAAACAAGCTGTGTAAAAGCTTTACTCAGTTCACTGCTTCTGTTTTTCAGTTCTGCCAAAGACAAATTAAATTAAAGGTAAAACTGTAAAATTCATGCTTGCACATATAAAATAATTTAGTTCAGGCAGAGCATTAAACCCTGCTGATCACCTTCACTGACGCGGGTTGTGAGGCAATCATGGCTGACCGGTAACATCTAGTCATTTTCATATAGATGCAGAGGGAGAAAAACAAAAAGTGGAACTGTTCTAAGTAAAACTCGAAGTTGGAAACCTTTATTTGAAACCCTGCAGACGTTTCTAATCTAAGAAATAACTAAAAATGTGTTTGTGTTTAGATTTAAAAAAAAATCTAAAAGCTGTTTTTCAGTATAGCTATTTTTAGGTGGCTTTAATGAACTCAGTTTCCCATAAGCCCCTGCAGGACAGACACGCGTGAACAGTGTAAAAGTCTTCAGTCTGCAGAGATTATACCTAAAAAGTTAGTGAAAATGACTTGGTGAGTTTTATGGACGTGGACGATGTGAATTTATAATGACGTTAAGGGCTGACGCTGCTGCGCTGTGAGCTGTTGTATGCTAGTTAGCAGTTTGTTAATTGTTGGATGTCACTTTGTGACATATGGAAAGCAAACACCAGGAGGATGCTTTCTCCCTGCTGTGGTGGATATTGTCTTTTTTTATGAAGGCACCTCACCTCAACAGAACCACTGCTGCTCGGTGGATGATACCAACATCCCGATCTCACTCCCAGTGTGTCAAATGATGTAGTGACAGCGAGAAAAGTCGACATTTGGACGATGGTTGGGTCAGTTCGTGTCCCTTGTGAAACTAAAACTGTAGGTAACTTAATGTACTTAACTAACAGATTTATTTTAAGCCAAACGTTGATGTTTTCCAACACCTACCCAAAGTGTGACTGTTTCACACGTTAACCTCCTGTTTATTACTGTTCCCAGCAGGTGTGACTGGACGCTGCTAACTGACCGTCGTACATTTAGTATCGCTAACTTGACCATGGAGCAAGATGCAAGATGAAAAGTAATGCTAAAGGGGAACCCAGTGCTTTAAAAAGTGATGCTACGGTGTCCCGACTGAGCATACACAGCCCTACACAGCGAGTTGGGAGTGAGGACGTGTCGGTACCCATGATGTTCTGTGCAGTTTAAATCAGGCGCTGCAGAGCCCTCCTGTCCTCTGTCGTGCACATCTCATGCTGATTTATGTGTTTATTAATGCTCAGCTCCTCTACAAGTTTCCAGCTGAACTGTTAAAGCACTGACACTGCACGAGGGTGTGAACACACAGACGTCAACTTAACGTGCAGATCACACTTCACTGTATTGACTTTGCGCTCAGGTTTACAGTGTTGCTCACTTAAGAAGGCAGTTGCAGCGTTTTACTGCTTTCTGTCCGGGGGCCTTTAATGACCAGCTGTTGACCATCTCAAGGGCCTGTGTACCATCAATGCTTTTTGGTGCAAATGACCGAAACGAGTGCATTTTTATTTTACAGACCGTTGGAGCAGCTGTGAAATCGTCACTATCCCTTCACGGCTAACAGAGGCGCATTTTTGGATAAACTCCGCCTGTGTCAGAATATAATCGACTATTAATTAATAAACCTCCTCATGGGTCACATTGTTATTTCTGTGTCTAAAAACATGCATGTCCAACTTTTGTCCACTGAACAAAACAAACAAAAACAAAGCAAATGAACAATGTTTTTTCTGCTCTGGCTGATTATTATTTTTCTATGCTCTCATCCTGCACTCATGATCCTCAGCTGAGCCCTAATCCTAATTAATTATCATAACTCTAAACTTCCCACTATTTGAGGACTTGTCAGAATATTCTTAACCTTCGAAGAATGTCCTCATTCTAAAGGTCTACAACTCAAGTTGATCTACAAGAAAATAAAAGTGCATTAGCAGACTGTATGCACTAAAGCTTTGATGAATAATTTATTATCAGACCAGAGTTTTTTGGCATTCTAATATTCTACAATTGCATTTTTAATTAGAGGAGCAGCAACAGGAAGTAACCAGCCAGCCACAGAAACATGCACACAGAAACACTGACACAGTAGCGCAACACTTCACCTCATTAAACCCACAAATCTGCTAAAGTGAAAGGACGGGATCTGGAGAAAACAGCGAATCTGGGAAACGAGACAGAGCAGATTCTATTGTTCACAGCTGTAAAGAGCAAAAAATAAGTGTGCAGACATGAGTCCCCGACAGCAGAGACAACAGAGACAGCAGAGAGAGGCTTTCTGCGCTCACAATGCAAATGCTTAGACATTCAGTAGAATTTTGAATGCTGGACTTCTGTAAAGCATCTGAGTATTTCTTCCACCACTGCAGACAGCAAAGTAATTTACCCGACTAACTGAACACCATCAAAGAAGTCTTATACAACACATGATGATGATTAAGATGATGAAGTTTTTATATGCTGAGCAAAGGCAACATCCATAAAAAAAATGGCCTGGATGTGTTCTGTGTCTGAATGATTGATTTCAATGTGGAGAGTTGTAATAGAGATGGATTACAGTTTTCATAAAGCTCTGACACATATTCTTAGGAATTGTATCCTCAGATTTAAAAAGCCACATGAATTGAACATTATACCGTTCAAGAAGTGACAAAAACCAACTATAACCATGCATAATATTCATAGAATTGTAGCTATGTTTAATACAATATTAACTATTAATATGTAAGTATATGTATATATGTCTAAGCTGTTATTAATTGTCTTATTTGGAAATTGCTTTCAATTATATAGCATATAACAGCATTTTTTTTGTAATGTTAAAATCGTGATGCGAACATTTTGTGAAAATTGCTCCAATCTGCAGAAGACAAAAATAACATTAGAAAGAACACAATTTCTCATCTGCCCACATGTCTGTGTGTGTGAGCGAGATAGTGAGGTAGTGTGTGTACGTGTGTGTGTGTGTGTGTGTGTGCGAGCCTGAGGCCTCTTCATCTCATCAGTAAAAATCTATTCTGCTCAGACTCATCCAATAAGGTGGGTAATGATACTCCACTCTAATATTGGGACCGTCCAAATTGAACACATTTAAACTTTAATGCAAGTCAAGTCCTGGGGAGAATGTAATCTGCCCCACTTAGTGTGTGTGTGTGTTTCAGGGTGTGTGTGTGTGCACACATCTGTTCTGTGACATCTAAAGTACTTTTAGTTTAGATTTCTTTTTCCTCTGTTGGTCCACAAATGAATTCAAATGCTGAACGGCTTTTAAGAAGCAGGTGAGAGGTGAGCCGAGAACGTGTGTGAAGTGCCTGCAGAGGTTGTTTAAGCAGTAGAAGCAACAGTGTTTCTATGTTTAGAAGCTCCAGCTGAGAGGAGCGCCGCGATGGGAAAAACACATTGCGCACCTTTGCACCTCGCTCCCCTCGTCCTCCGCTGAGAGAAAGTTCACGCTCTCTTGACTGTCTCCTGTGAGTGTACACACATAAAAGTTTAGGAGCTTGTTTTTAAACACACTTTCTCACCAAAAATGTCTTGTCAGCGTTATTAATACAGCAGTAGACGTTGTAACAGCCCTTCTTTTTCAATTAAATGACTCACACAGTGCAACTTTGTGTCCATACTTTGTGTTTAGCATGCTAATATGCTAAACTAAGATGGCAAACATTATACAGAAACATTAACTCTCTCTTTACTTGACTCCTCAAGAACCTTTTAATTATACAGTTTAGGTTTTATCAGTCATTTAGGAGCCTTGTTGTAGACATTAGGGTGTGAAAATCTAATCATGACAAGTATGTGAGTAAATTTTCTTTATTTTTGGTCATCCTGCAGTTTGCATACGTTACCGTACAGCATGGGTTTATATTAATTTGTGGTGTTATGTAAGCAGTTTAGTGTGAATGACACAATAATTAAAAACTTAGCCATCATCATGTGTTGTATGGCTTTTTAAAAATCAAACAGTAGCAGCTTTTGCAGATATTACAGTTTACACCTCAGCAGAGTCCATAATTAAATTTGCGTGTGTTGACGGAAGTGTTGTGATTGATTATTTAGCCGTGCCTCACACGTCCGTCGACAAATACGAATGTGTGTGTGTGTGAGAGGTGTTTTACCACTAGCCCATGAAGAATCCTCTTCCTCCTCCATTTCCTCTTCCTCCCAGGATGTCAGGGTCACATCAAAGGAAAAGCAGTGACCTTTGACCCCGTGACCCCAGTTTAGCAGGTTTATGAGTGAGCAGGGTGAGAATCCATTAGCTACAGCAACATCATCAACAGCACAGAGGATGAAACCGGCAGAAGATTTAAAATCAACTAAAGCCTGTTAGACGTAAACGCCACAATATTACTTTGATAGTAATCAAAGGCACTAAAATGAATGATTTCATCAAATTGTGACACAACGATGTTATTATTAATGTGATAGAAGGACAGAAGTACAACAAATACAAATGATAATACCAAATTTGACAAAGGCAGGAAGTGATTTGGTCCATCAGCAACAATCATTACATACAGTATCTTTAATAACTGCTTTTTTGTCGTTATTAATGTTCCAACGACACAATTATTTTGCACCCGAAAACCTGATGAGATTAGATTCCTTGTTTTCATAACTAATGAAAAATGACAGGGCAAACTGAAAGGGGCTTAAAATGCTGAGTGCTCGGTGCCTGTGTGTGAGTGCATTTGTGCTTGTAAATGGGGCTAACCTGCATTTAAAGCAGCCCTCGGCATTGCACCCTGTTTTTGTCTTTCTCACAATGAGTAACTTATCTAAACCATCCCCTCTTCAATGCTCAACTTCAGCTGCCTATTTATGCATTTTGGGTTGCGCGCAGCCCGTCGTTAGTATTCCAGTACACACCTCAACAAAGCCATTATCATAAAAACACACACATTCACATGCAGATGGATGGCTCTTAGCCTCTTAGCTCCGCAGCTAATGGTGCTAGCCACTTAATTAAGGTCACTTATGGACAAACTCTGTTAGCATGGGCACTAATAAGTACTGCCCAGACAATGGGACTGTGTGCGCGCGTGTGTGAGAGTGTGTATGGTAATGATATTGCTGTAAAGCCTGACCTGCAGTCTCCATTACCTCCAGCTTATTGAGTGGTTTGTTTTGCAGAGTGGCTCTTAGAGGTGGGTATCATTGAAATTTCACTAGATGGACAACTGGACACTTTAGAAAATGCATCACAATACATTTTGGGCTGAAGTGTGTGTGTGTGTGTGGCCCAGTTGAAGGGCACCCAGAGACAGAAAAAAAGAGATAAAGCGTCTGGAGTTTTCTCACCAAAACCATGTGGAAACTGAATATCCGGCACATCGTTAATTTATAGCCCTCTGCTTTCCTCCTCTTCTCCTTCACTCCTTCAGCTCATGTCCTCCCTTCCGGAGCCTCTCCTCAAGTTGCCTCATCTAAAAACAATTAGTTCCCCCGAGCAGACCCACCAACCAGTCGAGGTGGAGAGCGCGCGTATGTGTGGTGTTGTCCCGTTGGGGAGCATAACGTTGCCCCCTAACATCACCACACAAGATGCTTCCGAAGACTTGATGACCTTTCACCTCCAGCGGTGAGGATGAGAGACGAGGGGAAACAGGGGAGAGACAAGGGGAAGTAATAGAAAGACCCCGCCGCCCTGCCGTGGCAGCTTAGTGCTGGATGTAGGAAAGCACTGTCCCAGTGAATTGAGGGACAGTAGGTGCTCAAGTTTGTGTCAATCATATCCTGCAGTATCTTTCCTACTTTAACATAACCATTTTTTGTCTTATTAAATGAATTAATAAATTAAATCCTGTTCTGTTTTCTCCTAATGTAACCATAAAGTAATGTAAAAAGACAATATCTTTTCTAACCTTACGTAAACTACATGTAACGTGTTAAAATGTTTTTGGATCTTACATAACTCATAACATAATGTAAAGGAGCGCAAAAAAGAAATGTAAGATGTTGTTTTTAACATATGCTTTTGTATGTTTTCCGAAAAGAACGTAACGGTACACACCATAATGCAAAGTAATGTAAAATGACGTGTGTCAGGCGTCGTATCCTATCGCCTCTAATCCAATGATATCCTGCTATAGCCTCTTTTCTTAATATACTAATCTCTGATTGGCTGGCAGGTTGATGTGTTGTTGTTGTGTCAGGCCATGTCTTACTGCGTTATACCATGTCATACTACAGGGCTTCTCAAAGTCTGGACCTTGGTCCAAATCCAGACCAAATGGCAACTCAATCCGGACCCAGGCAATATCTCGTGTTACGAACAGGCTACAATCCGCTGTTAAGTGTAACGTTTCTGTTTCGAAATAAATCTTCCGTTGAATAAATTCTAATAACAAAAGCAGTTCTGTCACCTGGTGAATATGCTGACGGTCTTCCTATCGTTGACGTTGTTGTCATGGTGACGTTGGAGGGAGCACTGTGTGTTGCTGCTGAGTTCACGCATTATCATAATCTTATATTGTGTCACTTGTATTTTGTCATATGAGACCTGACATTTTCACATTTTTCCCTACTTGGTTCTTCTAATCAACTCTAATTTAGACTGTGATATTGTACTTTCTACACCACTACGTTTTTTGACCACTTAAGTTACTGGTGACTTTTTAGCAGATAATTTTACATAAAAACATATAATCAGTTTATAAAGAACAGTACATTGTTTTCGATTAGACCAGTGGTTCCCAACCTTTTTGGCTTGTGTCCCCTCATAACAAAGCAGCGTCTTGTAGCCGGGTCCCCATGTCATGTTTCTGATGTCTGAGTTGATAGCAGTTCCGCCATAAATATATTCTCCCATACGCTTCTTTTCTGTTCCATTTAAATTACAATTTGAAGCTTAAAGAGGTCACATTATCCAAAAATTCACAAAAAAAATCAAAAAAGGAAAAGAAAAGAATAAACCACGTAAACTGTATATGAAGTAGTTCAAACTAGCTCCGCCTGGAGCAGCTACGACAGGAAAATACTGCTTACTCACTGATGTGTCAGTATTACTAATCTTATTCATTATATCAGTCACAGGGGCTGATTTTCTGCTAAACAAGTACTTTTAATACTAGTAAATTAAGTTGATAATACTTCTGTTTTTGTACTTACTCTAAGTAGTATTTTAAACACATTATAAGGATGTTTACGCTGCTGTATTGGTGATTTTACGTCTCATGACAATAGAATACCATTAGCATAGTATCACACTGTATTATTGTGTCATATTTTACTCAACTAATTTGTGTTTATTCTATTGTATTTTGCTCTATTGTATTTGCCCATATTCTATCATATCATATTACACTGTTTTTTGTAAGAAATGTATGTTTCATTAATGTGTTCTGCAGCCGTTTACTGACAGACATTGACGTATGGCTCCCCAGGTGAAAACAATTGATTACGTCCTCACAGGGACACTAAAGAACAGCTGTTTCTTTCTTTCTCCATTCACTTCTACCACCAACCAATCTGTCTTTTCTTCTTATTAGCGTACATACTGTATGTCCCCCTGTAATTTTACATATAACTGTTTTTATACATAACTCCATGTACCACTTATCTGTCTTGGAAGGCCACCCTCCTTGCTTTTTCTCTCGCTTTCCATTGTGTCTGCGGTTGTGCGCCTGCATCTGCTGCAGGAGGATTGTACGTGGTCTCACGATCAGGAACCCCAAGTTCAGAGGTCAGATAAATAGTTGTCAGGAGGGCCTCATCCCAGGAGAGAGAAAGAAGGAGAGAGAGGATTGTTATTAGATGAGAAACTTGAAACTGGACGTGAAATTAGCATCTGAGAGTACGAGCCCTTGCCCCCTTTTCCCTTCATTGTCTTCTCTGAAAAGCAGCCTGCAGGTTTAATGCAGAATGATATTCATACTGTTTATGAGCCTGACTGAGAATTCAAAGCTATATGCTCTATCGCAGTTAAAAATTCAGCTAAATGTAGATCGATTAGGATTTCTGAGCATGAAAAATGTAGATTAAATAAAAAATGTTGCCTTGCAATATATTTTGCTGTATGCATATAGGAATTCCTTTGAGACATCAAAGTATAATATCATTTACTAACTGGAAATTGGACTCTACAGAGCATCTGAAAAGACATTTATCTTATATTACTAATAAGCTTCACTCTTGGATTTCAGTGCATTTCAGCATGATTCATCCCCCTGAACGTCCTGCACTGCTTAAGATTTTTACATTAAAAACATTCTGCTGCAGATGAAATAGGTGGCCTCCCTTCACACGCACGCTGAGGCAACAATCCCATTTCCAAAAGCCATGTGAAGTAGATACGTCGACACAAAACGAACAGGGAGACAGGGAGAGGGAGAGATGGGGGTTGGAGGGAAAGGGGGAGATGGGTGGAAGGATAAAAGATGGATTAAGGTTGTGTTTAAGATTGGCAGGAGCGGTTTGTATATGCTGCATGTGTGTATTTAATGTGGATGTGTTTAGGGCGAACAGTAAGCTGGGAGATGTGCGACTTTATTTGTTACAGTGTTTTTCCTGCAGCCTGCCATTCCCCATGTCTCAGAAGGAAAAAGCCTTCTTACCCAACATACTTATCTGTGTGTGTGTGTGTGTGTGTGTGCAAACCCCTTTACATGTGATAATGACAGCTGTAATGCCTGTCTGATATCTACTCAGCGCTGGGACTTCAGTTGCATGTTTGTATCTGTTTGCGTGTGAATGTGTGTGTGTTTGTGTACCTGAAACATGCACTTGGGATAGACACGCTTTAAACGGTCTTTGTGTGAACACAGGAACATATCAGAGAGGGATAATCTTTAACGTGTGTGTGTGTGTGTGTGTGTGTGTGTGTGTGTGTGTGTGTGTGTGTGTGTGTGTGTGCAGGGGGGGACACTGTGTGATGAATAGTCTATGACAGGTGTTGGGGATGAGATCTCCAATTATCACACTTTAATACCTTTTTTCCTGTTCACACATAAACACACACCTCAGTGTGGAGTGGAGGGGCGATTCAGGAAGAAGCGAAAATGTAGTGAGAGAGAAAAGCCCCCCCCCCCAAAAAAAAGACAGAAAGACCAGGGGTTTTCTTTACGAACCTCTATGTTTTTATCAGTGGTGAAATCCAGTAAATAGACTGTAGTAAATTACAACATTAAAGCTTCCCATATAATGATAGTCTTGTCAAACAAATAAAGGTTAATTCAAAATACATGCAAGCCACATGCACCCATTTCAAAATGTCTGGCAAGTGTCTGTTAAAATCCTATAAAATGAGGCCTCGAACAGCAAATGAAACACTATTAATGTGGGTAACCATAGTAACAGAGGTTTTACTTGATGCCTTGAAAATAATAGACTCACTGAAGGAGGAGGAAACACTGGATCTTCACCTCCTCCATGTTGAGTGTATTACAGGCCAATGTTCAGTAGTATGACACTGAAGTCACGCCGCTCTGATTTTTTTTTCTTTTTAAAAGAAATGCAGCTTAATTGCCTTTTGACACGCAGTCAAGATGATGCTCTCAAGCCAAGATTACCCCGATGACATCACAAGAGTTATGTAATCCCGGGTTTGAGATGAACTGGAGCTGTGGGGTTGGGAGAAAGGGGATCTATAGAAAGATACTATTGGGATGCATTGTGGGAAATGTAGGATTGGAGCTATACCTATACTGGAGGCTAAAAGTGTTGATATTTTGGCATCTGCAGCTTCCATTCTGACTATTTTTTAAAAAGATCTGTCACTTGTGGGCCCCTAATAAGATGCTGTGTTCAGGCCACTGTAGTAATGTTCACTGTAATATTCAGGGAAAAAACTCCAAGCTCCAAGTCGTAAATTTTTTTAAAAAAAGGAAAAAAAACTTGGATATTCTCTGAGATGATGGTCATAAATTTGTGAGAAAAAAAACTCTAATTCTCTAAGATTAAAGTCACAAATTTGCAAGACAGAAGTTGGAAAAATACAGACATATTTTCTTTGCAAGGATCAACCTCACACAGCACAGACGCTGCAGTTTGCCATGCATTATCCTGCAGTGATGACCTGATCAAAATAGACTTGAATTAAACTGAATGTATTCAATTGAATATTCCAATAGCTAGCTAATACTTATGGTTTTAGCCCAGAATCATCATATTATCATAAGCATTCAGAGTTTGAGGAGACATTGCCCTGAATAGACAAATGCAAGGATATCGAATATAAAAAAAATCAACATTTTTATGAGATTTCTTCTAAAAAATTTGTGACTTTAATCTCAGAGAATTTCTTAATATTTTCCCTCCCAAATTTATGACTTTATAACCTCAGACAATATCATTTCTTGGAGTATTCAATGATAATAATTCAATTGTTTTCACCTACAGTGGCCCTTAAACACTGTCATACCTTTAACCCTAACCCTTTATGGAAGCGCATTACTAGATTACGCCTTGAAAGTAAGCTGATGGAGAAAATGTTGAGTTTGCACAAACAACAACAAACACAAACAACACAACACAAGCTGAGCAGAACAGAAAACAGAGAAAATTCTACTAAAATATCCTAAAATAAAAGTAGAAAGCAGTTAAAATTTAAACAGCGCTTCACTGATGTGCCGGTCTCAAATAAAGGCCTCACTTCAGCTGAGAGAAGTGCTTTGCAGTGTCACATCGCTAGCGGAGAGGACAGCTCGAATCTGGTCTCAGCTTTGATGTAGACAGTCTCATCATCAACATTCACCTCCCTGTGTTCTCTGTCATCTTCCATCCTTCTCTCTTATGAAGCCGAGGCAGACCTTTCCCGCTCTCGCCCTCCTTCTTTTGATTGTTCTGTATCTGCTGCATCAGCAGGACGCCAGGCAGCACAATGACATCACCTAACAGAGACAGTGCGGGATGACTGACACTATCCTCCGCCTGTCAGTCATCATCATCGCCGCCCTCTAGGAGAGCCGTGTTTATCTGCAGCTGTGACTGACTGGGGGACAGGTGTGTGCGCCCCGGCCAACACGTGCCCTCGCACACAGGTTTGTTTCCTCCTCAGTGTTTGTGAGGACCATTTATTCTTAACCTTAATATGAAGTCCATTTTAAAGAATTGTCGTGGATTGTTAACTTTCAGCAAATTCAAACTTTTATCCACTGACCAGGTAATGTCAGAGAATGTTAGAGTCAACATCAGGGAGCATCAAACACACACACACGACTGCAGTACACTGTAACACCGGAACTGGTAGTAATAATAATGGTAGTTTCTTTGGTTTAGTTATGATTATGATTACATTTGCTAATGATTGTGTGCTTGCCTGTTGTAGTTCAGCAGCATCTGCAGCCAAAATAGGTGTTTTTAATGTTTTGCCCAAACATTACAGACTAGAATTTGCCACCGATAACCCTAAAATAACACAAATTGAAACTGAGCTGGTGCTCTGAGATTTTACATGGTATTACTTTAGACTTTTCTTACCATTCCACCAGTTTTTGTTTCATTTCCAGGAGACAGTTTGCCAAAATCTGCAAACCCTGTCAAACCATACACAGCAGGTTCGCATGACTGGGTAACCGCAACTGAATGTAGTAGAAACTTGAGTACTTTATTCTTTTAAACAAAAGTTTTTGCATTGTATTGATTTATCAGTGGATTTTCTAACCATATCTGATATCTGACCCATTTGTGCTGAACAGGAGCTGGTTTATACACTTATATGGAGCAAATTTCTTTATTCTGAAGGAAATTATAATGATTTATTTGTTCTTTATTATTGCATAGAACATCAACAGTGATGCACATTTCATTTTTGTGAAGAGAATTTAAAGAGCAATTTCACACCAGCCGAAATTCTTGTTTTTATGGATTATTTAATAATGTCTGACTTTCAACACATTAAGAGAAAATGTATTTTATCAAAAGATGTCCTTGCATGACCAGATTGAAAATAGATAACTGAAAAACTAACAGATTTGATGATAATATACCAAATTTACTGCTCCTTTGAGGAATGCCAAATTAAAATATGTTCCTCTGTCCCTGTGGGGAGAAATAATCCAGCAGCTCATAAATCAGCAATAAAATCCATCTGGGGCAGCTGCTGACCCTCCAGACAGACCCAGAAAGAAACTCTGCATTGGTTCTTGGATCAAAGGGACCAAAACAGAATTATTCTTGTAGGACATTAGTATTATGAGACGAATGAAACACCTTTTTATGCTCAGACATGCTGTTTTGATGCCAGCAGCTACTGTAAAGAGGTTTCCTTTGTTTGTTAACATGCTTGTACAGCAGTTAATTATAATTTTCAGTTTTTCTTCCATATTCCATGTTTTGTTTTTTGAATCACATTAAATTAAATCAAATTCATTTGACAGATGCCAGAGTGACAAAGTGAAGTACAATTTTTCTATATATCTAAAGCAGGAGTACCTTTGGGTTCAGTATTTGCTAAAGGCCACTTTGACATGTGCTTCCAGGGATCAAACTGCCAAACGTTCTCACTTTCTGCAGTCAACACCACAGCACACACACTCTGCTCAACAAACATACAGAGCATCTGCTGAATAAGCCCATTTATTGCTCTCAATCTATACTTCAAATAAACAAATTAATTTAAATGTTAACTTAAAGTAACTAATAAATAACATGACAGTTGAATGTAATTAAACAATATATATATATATATATATATATATATATATATTAAAAGGGAGGTATTCTCTGTACAATGAATTCAAGAAAAAATAGAAAAAAATGATTTGATAGAAGAAGTGTTTTCTGTATAAAAAAGGAGGACGTAGATGTGGTTGATAAAGTGACACTGATTCCAGGTATTAGCAGATTGAAGTCTATAAGCTAAAAAGCTCATAAGTTCATAAGCTGAAGAATCCTGAAGGTAACAAGAAAATAAATAATAAATTATCAATGACAGTTTAACATGCAAGCAGGATTTTAGCTGGATTTTAACAATAACAGATAGTTTGTTGGTAATTGATTGATTTTCCACTTTTCTGTCTGTGTTTTGTTCCTAAAGAGGAGACAAACTCACTGAATGTGCTGCTGTGGAACCAGCTTGGAGTCATTTCTGTTTAACTCTACAGATGCTGGTAATTGTTCTCACTAACTATCATTTAAATTTAGTTTTTTGAAGGAACAGCACACAGGATTTATGTGAATCTAATGGCAGAAATGGAATAAATATTCAAAATTATGTTTTCATTAGTGTAGAATCACCTGAAAATAAGTTTTATTGTGTTTTTGTTAAGTTAGAATGAGTTAGAATGTGGCACCGCCATGTTCTACGGCAGCCCATAAATGACAAAAAACAAGCACTGGCTCTGCAGAGGGCCTTTTTCATTTCTGCATGTTCAGCGGCCACTGTAGGGGAGGGTGAGGTGAGGGGTCTTCACAGCTAGATGCCACTAAATCTGACACACTGGACCTTTAACAGTTCATTTTATCTTATGCTGGTTCACCAGACAGACACACAGTGTAAACAGAGAGGAGTCATTCATCTCCCTCAATACTGAATTTGGAAAATGAGAGCGTGTTATTCACTATTAGCTGCTCCATTGCTCTAATGTGACATTTTTTCACCCCCAGCTTTGGTTTGGTTGCAGGATTATTTTCCGCGAGTTGATTTGCTGCCCACATAGAATATTTGCGCATATGCAGAAGAGATCAGGACAATAAATGTAGCAGATTATTTGTGGATTGTTGTTGGACGGCTTCTCGATTGTAGTCTGCTGACAGTGGCTGTATTATCATGGAGTTGTGATATTCTGAAGTTCTGGCACTAACCTGGTCATCTGTTTTTTTGAATGTGTTTTCTATAATCTTATTTTGTTACAGTGCAGTAGTGTGTTAGTGCTACTAATCTGAAGTATTTGGTATTTTTCACGTTTTTGGAGCTTCTATCTCTGATGACTGTCACTGAATGGTGCCTTTGAAAGCATAAGATGGAATTTTCTCGTGTGTGTTCGTTCCCGCTCATGAGTTTGCAGTGTTTGTACAGTTCTGTATGTTTTTACAGAAAGTGTGTTTGAGTGTCGCGTGTGGCCTGTGTGTGTGTTATGGTTGGACGACCGTCACAGGCTCATGCCCTGGCTGTGATCCATGCTGGTGCGTACAGCGTGTTTACACATGGTACAGTTTGTGTCTGCGCGCCGCTGTGACCGGATGTGTGTTCGCGTAAATGTGTGTGTATATTCACCCTACCCATAATGTTTTTTTTTTTTCTCCAGTAAAAGAGGGGAGGTGAAGCGAGAGTCGTGTCCCCCCGTTCGGAGCGCCACTGGCGGGTTGGCCTGGCATCCCACAGGTCCCATAGCTCCGGGTCTGACCTGGAGGATGTTCCAGATCTGTGAAGATGCAGCATCCATAGTGGATAGGTCTGTGCACGTGTGTGCGTTTGTGTGTGCATCTCACTGATTAGCCTGACAAGCTGCTTATTGATGTACTGATTAATGATGTTCCCAGAACGACACAAACAGATGAGGAAGAGGAGGAGAGGGAGGAGCAGAGAGGTTCATGAAAGTAAAAGTCGACCATAAAGGGAGAGAAAAAGAGTACACTTCATTTTTTCCTTTACATTTCTTAGTTTCTGTGGGTGATAACAATAAGAAACAAAGATTGTGATTGTGACAGTTTTGTAATTATGAGACTAATTTGACACTAGACGGCAGTGACAGTGTGTCAACACTGCATAGATTTGTCTTGTCTAAGTGAAAATAAAAACACATTTTCCATTATAAATCTTTCTTTGATATTAAGAGAAGTGTGTAACAAACATTTTACCTATCAGAACATCACATTTTTAAAGATGAGCGACTAAAGGTCACGTAACAATAACAAGAAACCCAACATGCAGTGCAGCCTTTGTAGAGCTAAATCAGGCTTGTTCATCAGCAGTTTTGGGGGCAAACAGATTGTTGCTGTTTCAAGTGTAAGAAAAGGAAGTGTTTCCTGTTCACTTCAATGTGGACGAACCCTCTTTGGCTGAAGATGCAGCGCCCCAAATGATTTTAATATATTAACTTCACCCGACGCACAGTTCAGATGGAATTACACATATTACACTGACAACATACTGGAATTGGAAAATTATTGTCTCAAAAAATATTCATCTGAATAGTGGCAGTATGTGGAATAAGTACTCACAATCCTTACTTAAGTGAAAATAGCAATGCCACATTAAAAGTACTGCACATAGTATTATACTTTAAGGGCAGAAATATGAGAGAAATTTCCTTACAGTATCATATGCAGAGAAATATTTTCATATTTTTAATATTTTTACAGCTAAATTTAGCTAATTTTATGGAATTAATGAGTGCTTTCACTGCTCTTGTTGGTTGAGGAGCTAATTCTGATTTCCTGTAGTGAAGTTTGAAAAACAATGCATCATATTGCAGGAGATTCTTATAAACTTTATATGCAAAAATCTGAAAAGAACTAGTAACTAAAGCTATAGCATAGCTGAAAGACTCAAATGAAGTATCTTAAACTGGACTTGAGTAAATGTGCTTTATTGCCCCCCTGCTGATTGGCTGAGCATGTTTTTAGAAAATGACTTCATAGCTATCAGACTTTCTCTCTGGTATGAAGTTGCATCTGTTCTGCACCGTAAGCCCTTTAAAACTTAAGTACAGTTATAAAAGCGCCGTGCCACATGGCAGCGAGACCTCTCTGCCAATAAAAACCTGGAGGGAAGCCGTTTGACGAGCTCTGCTTTTAAAAAAAAAAACAAATCACTATTTTGGGCGCAATTTTGGGGCCTTCATCATACAGCTCATGCAGGAAACAATTAAAGGAATATTCCTGCTGTCTGTGTTTACTATGTCTTCATCTCCGTGTGTTGTAGTTTGGAGGCTCCGCCGTCTTTGATTGCATGTTACCTCTTATTGTTGAAGTCCTCCTGGGCATTATAATCCACAGCATTGTGTGTGTTTACATGTTTGTCCGTCGACATGGGTTTGTATCAGGGGCTACGCGTGTGCGTCCGTGTGTGTTGTTAGTCCCTCGGTGGCTGTTCCCCTGCTGTAGACGCCTGTTCTGGCGATAGCATTGTCTCCATGTCCAAAGACCTGCCGGCTGCCCTATTCCACCACGTCTTTATCATGCTAATACAGAGAAAGAAGGAACGAGGGAGGAGGGGAGGAGGCAGAGGGAACGATAGCTCCACAAACAGAGAGAAGGGGTAATCTTTCCCCTCCTCTCTCCGTCCTCGTCTCTTCATTCTCACCACCTCCTCCGTTCTCTCTATCCCCGCTCCTTCCCTTTCTTCTCGTCCCCGCCACCCTCTTCATCTGCCGCTTTCTTATCTTCCCCCTTACTTCTTTGATAATCCCTCCGAACATTGTCTTCATAATTACACACAACAATGATTCCCATCCTTGCAAGAGAAATGTGCGCCGTGCATGGAGAATATTTCATAGATGAAGACCAGCGTGTGAATTAATAACTTGGGTCTCTCATATAAGGTTGTTTCTGTGTGTGTGTGTGTGTGTGTGTGTGTGTGTGTTTGAAGGGGGAGCACATAGAGCCCAGTGTTGTTTTAACACGACTGTTACATTATGCATGCTGACAGCCCTGCCTGTCCCCATTAAAGGCCCATCTTGTTTCCCCATTATATCTGGTTTCTCTGTTAATAGAGCTCTTTGTGTGGCACTTCCCTTTATGCTGGGGGTGTTACAACAGAAAGGTCAGCGCCGGTACAACCTGCCACACTGCTGCGACTCGCACAAGACCCCGCATGACGACGACTGCGTAGTCCTCTCATTACAGCTCTGGTTTTGGGAGGAGGCATATGCTACGTTCTCATGTTCTTCATCATCTCTTCGTTTGCTTTGTGCACTGATTTTCTTTCTTAAATACCACATCAATGGCAACCATGTCCTCAAAAGATGTGTGGCATGCGAAGACTCTAATAGACTCATTCAAGATGTTTACGCTATGAGACTCTGAACGTCTGGAAAGTCACGGCGACCATCGTTTTTCCCTCCGTTGGGAAGATGGAGGTGTAAACAATAAAAATATGCTGATCACATTTCACAGTAATCAACCAGGAATGTGTGCTCAGACATATTTGATTGTCCATTGGATGGATAGGAGCCGGATCCAACTTTTTTGTCGGACAATCTTGCATTTGCATCCCTCGTAGTTGTCTCATTGAAATGAATGAGTGGGCAGTATTTTTTTCATTCAGTGTTTTTAGGCAACCCTCTCATTGATTTGATTGTGACGCAGCAGGGGCAGCCAGGTTTTGGTCAAATATTGTAAAAATCAACTTGTTCTACCTCATTTTTCAAGTCAGTTTGGAATTTTCACTGTTTATTTACCCGCAGCCATGATCTTCTCCTAACCTTACTCAAGTGCTTTGAGTTGCCAAAGCAAACCTTAAAAATCTTGCTCATGCTTCATTTTGCAGGAGTGGCTATTACAGAAAAAAACAATTACGAACAGTTTGCAGATACATGTAACATAAATGTGCCCATGATATATATAGATATTTATATATATATATATAGCATGTGCTAATGTAGATTAGTTGTATATGAGCATTTTCTTTTTGAGACATATTTTTTTGCCCAGTGGACTGGAAAAGAGTTGCATCCAGACCCTAGCCCATTTATCAAGCTTTGCATGTGCAGACTTGATGGAATATTGTCGTGGAAGAAGCCTTTATCAATCATTCACTAACATTCCTCATAACCGTTAGCTATTGGCTCATATTATAAAGTGGAAACCTTATGACCCTTTATTAATGACTTTTATTCCAATAAGACATCGAGCCGGCTGCTATAAATGTTTACTTCATCCATCCGACTATCTCTTCAGTCAGAAGCTGAACAACTGAAATATTAAACGTTATGTCTGACGTCAAGTTGAATTCCCAAATTAAATAAAGCCACATCCATGAATCTGTCCTTATTTTAGTACCCATAATTCTGTGGGTTTCAGGCATGTTTGGACACGTTTCCATCCAAATTCAGTCGCAACTGGAAAAATTCAGCCAGTATGTCTGCCTGTGCGTGTGTGTGTGTGTGTGTGTGTATGTGTGTGTGAGATGATATTTTTATCGAATCCATCAAGCGGTTTAACGTAGCTACTACTTAGAAATCCTCCATCATCACAAAGGCTGTGGAACATAATAACTGCATGAAATAATATCCAGCTCCCTCTGCCATCTTTTCTCTTCATTCCCCGCTCCTTTACCCCCATTTGTTTTTGTTTTTTTTGTTTTTTTTTTTGCTCTCTGGTACCTTTCTGACCTCCCCTCGCTCCTTCCTTCTCCCTCTCCCTCTCTCATGTGAGTCCACTGTGTGCAGGCCTCTGCCAGTGATCCATGGATGGTAATGGCCATTCCTGCTGCTCCCACAGCACACACCATTACTACTGGAACACCCAGACGGAGAGCGACAGACGGAGGAAGGAAAGAGGGAAAAAGACAGAGGGAAAGAGAGACGACGGACAGAGGGAGGGTGTATTTTGGTTTAAAAATAAGGCATAATCGTGACATGAAACTGGAAGCATGGCAGCGTGTGTGTGTGTGTGTGTGCATGTGTGTGTATAGATCATTTCATGGTGAGGATTAGTGAGGGCCAGGTAAGATATCTTGTTTCCTGTGACCTGCTCATCGCAAGGTTTCCCACACTCATCACTTCACTCTATCACATCTCTCTTGCTGAGATATAAAACATATAGCCATTGTTCCCTCTGACCCCCAACACACACACACACACACATACACACACACACACACACACACACACACCGTTACATCACACACTTCCCAAACCTTTATATGCTACCGAGCTGTAAATCCAAATTATCTCCAAATACCTCATTTCAGTCTATCTGTGTGTGTGTGTGTGTAACGCTATAGTCCCGTCATACTGAAGACGTGAGAGATGTGTGTGCTTCCTGTAACTCACTGTGGGTTATGATAACAACCGTTTCTCCTGTCAACAGCCCATAATGTCAGATTTACAGGGTTGCCCCCGGTAACCAGCCGGGCTGGCGTGGCTGAGTGATTCAACAGCATCTGTCAGAGCTAGAGAGGCCATCTATCATGCACACACACACACACACACATATAATGTCTCTCTCACACACATTTCCAGTATGACGGGGATGTGGTGTCAGCACCTATCCGCTGTTAGAGACCGTCCTCCATAGAAATTATCTCTTGTTTGATCAAACAGCTTAAAACAGTGTGTGTTTATGTGCGGTGCCAACGAAGGAAGCGCCTCTCGTAGCGCAGCAACTGGAAGAGATTCGGCTGGACGGTTGGATGAGCAAAGCATCTGATCTTGTCCGGGGATCAGGCCTCTGAACCGCCGTCACATCTCAGATTGTTTCAGTGATTTCAGTACTGTGCGTCTGGTTGTTTGTGCCAAGTGAGCTCGTTCCCTGGCTGGAAGAACAACGGAGCCAATGAAAGCTTTGTAGGAGTGTTTTCTGTACCAGAGCCAGAAAAATGGCCTCAAAAATGGTGACAAGCGTGAATAAGATAGACGTCAGTTGTGTCTGTAAGTAAAAAAGGTCCCAACTCAATAAATTTCTCTTACAGTGAAGCTTCACTAACATTTTATTCCTATAATGTCAGAGCTCACACCATCAGAGCTCCTCTCACACCATCAGAGCTCCACTCACACTGTCAGAGCACCTCTCACACCATCAGAGCTCCACTCACACCATCAGAGCTCTACTCACACCATCAGAGCTCCACTCAGACTGTCAGAGCACCTCTCACACCATCAGAGCTCTACTCACACCATCAGAGCTCTACTCACACCATCTGAGCTCCACTCACACTGTGAGAGCTCCACTCACACTGTCAGAGCACCTATCACACAATCAGAGCTCCACTCACACTGTCAGAGCACCTCTCACACCATCAGAGCTCCCTTCACACCGTCAGAGCTCCACTCACACCATCAGAGCTCCACTCACACTGTCAGAGCACCTCTCACACCATCAGAGCTCCACTCACACCATCAGAGCTCTACTCACACCATCAGAGCTCCACTCACACTGTCAGAGCACCTATCACACTGTCAGAGCACCTCTCACACCATCAGAGCTCCACTCACACTGTCAGAGCACCACTCACACTGTCAGAGCACCTCTCACACCATCAGAGCTCCACTCACACTGTCAGAGCACCTCTCACACCATCAGAGCTCCCTTCACACCATCAGAGCTCCACTCACACCATCAGAGCTCCACTCACACTGCCGGAGCACCTCTCACACCATCAGAGCTCCACTCACACTGTCAGAGCACCTCTCACACCATCAGAGCTCCCTTCACACCGTCAGAGCTCCACTCACACCATCAGTGCTCCTCTCACACTTTCAGAGCTCCCTTCACACCGTCAGAGCAAATTCTTGCATCGTCACGTGTGTTAGCCATTGTAATTCCGCCATCAACCCACCCGCCGCAGCCCCACCACGCCCATAATCTCCATCCTCATATACCATCATTTCAGTTTTCCACCTGTTCACTCTGCTCCACCACCACCTGTCCTGCCACCTCTCTTTAATCACTCACATTTGATGATGATATGAGGCATGTTGTTGGAAAACATTGTTATATATTTCCAGTGGTGGAAACATACTGATGCTCAAGTAGTACTTTCCTTGAGTATTTCCATTTTATGCGACTTCATACTTCTCCACTGCATTGATCTGATAGCTTTAGTTACTAGTTACTTTAAAGATGTAAATCAATAAATAAACTCTGATGTATTATTGTAGGTTAAGCTACACAACTGCCATTCTGCATGACATGTACTTTTACTTTTGAAACTTTAAATATATTCTGATGCTGATGTTGTACTCGTAACAGAGTATTTTTACACTGCATTATTGCAGTTTTTACTAAAGTAAAAGACCTCAGTACTTCTCCCGTCACTGTATATATCTACTGTATTTCTCCTTGTTGAACCATTGGTTGATGTTGGTTTCCTTTCGACCATGATGGTGATCTTTTCCTAACCTTAACCAAGTACGTTTGGTTGCCTACACTTAACCACAGCCCAAAGAAATACCATCTATGTCCTTTGAGCATTATTCTACTCACAGCTTGCATGCTCGGAAGCAAGATGTGGAAAGTTGTTTGTTGTTGTGGCTTCTACAATCGAAGTGGTGGCAGATGTGGTCCGATTGGATTTGCAAAATCAACGGGAGCTTCTCAAATAACCGTGGCAGCACAGCCCACCTCTCTGTTAATCTGTATGTTCAGAAGCATCTCCACAACGCACCTGAATACTTCCGTATTGCTGTCGCATCCTCATAGCTTATGTTTTTTTTGGTGAACGCATTAGTTTTTGGAACGTACTGAACATACAGATGAAGAGCAGAGAAGTGGATTATGTTGCAGGTTTTGGACCTGCTGTGAATCCATGTTATGTGCAGCTGCCGTTCTTGGTGACGGGGCAAGCTGCAAACTTTTCAGAGCCACGTTTTGAGCATTTGATACTCAAAAGGCAGACATCTGTGAGATATGATCACCTTTATGATCATGTGGGTCATTTTTTGAACAACCTACTTGGTGTAGTTATGAGGACTTGTTGTTCGGACTGTTTTCCCACTTTTTCCTGCTTCTTTCTCTTCTTGGTGAAGTGAAAATAGTGCAAACTGACTGAACAGTTAAAGTTATGCCTTTCTTTTCCATTAAAGTGATCAAAGCTCTGTTTTAGCTGTTTTAAATGGGCCTCGCTGGCAGGCGTTTCCACTGATGTGAAACCTGGGGGACATATCAGAGGATGCGATCGTGTACCACATTCACATTCTGACTGTTTAGTTCTTATCACACCGTACTATTCTAGATCTGATCTTGATAGACTATTTTAATTCTTATCATAATAGACTATTTCATGCACTGATGCCTTTTTACTCCCGTGCAGCTGTGATGAGGTATAATTGGTTTGTTATGCACATATTTTCAGGCTGCCTCACCGTGCAGCAGACAGAATTTTATTGTGTTTTCTCTTGTTGCCTTTTCTTCTCTTTTGTACTTCGTTGAAACGGCAGTGTTGGCCTACTTCTTTCTTTCTTTCTGTATCTTTAAACACACACAGACGGACACGTGCACATACCAGGGTTAATAGTTGTTGCAGTGTTGACGATCGCTGATGATTGTCCACTGAAGCACAACCGCTGGCTCTTCTAATCTTAAACACACACGTTTTTGGGTTTTTTTTCCACCGATCCATCCTTCCAGCCGGTTATTTCTCACTCATTTAAAAGGCACACAGAGGCTGGATGGAAATACTTAGTATTTAGTTATTATTAAAGAAAGCCCAGTGTCTGTTTTTCACTTCCTCTTCAGCCTCTCTCAGCTTGCCTCTGTGTGACAGGGAGTCTCAGGGATGTTTAGCTGCTCTGCTGGTGAGTTGCTCCCACTTTTACTTCTCAGTGACTTCAACTTTTCCTCCTCAACTTAATTTTTCATGTAAAATGTAACCCTAAACAACCCCAGATTTTATTCTCCAGAAATATTTGATCGGAAAACATCCATTTCCCAAATGCAAGGCCCAGGACCCCCACTGACGTAGACGTAGATTTTTGCACATATTCTTTTTGTTTTTACTGTGAACATTTGCACATTCTTTTAGTCAATATTTTTGCAAACTCTTTATTTTAAACACTGAATGTGTCTGCATTTTAGACATACATATTTAAACAGTAAATGTCTATTTCATATTCATGACTTATGATTTTTACAGTCCTATGCACTACAGCACCAAGGCAAATTCCCTTTATGTGAAAACCTGCTAGTCAGTAAACTTGTTTCTGAATCTGATTTTTGATTCAGGATCTGTGAAGTGTGTGAGGTGCTTGAGATCATAAGCCTGTGCTGCTGGCTGTCACCTGCCGAACTTCTTGAACAACCTTAAATGAGCTTCAACAGGAAGGCAGAGCTGTGAGTCCTGACCTTGACTAGAGTCACAAAAATGAAGATTTAGAGACCTGAATGCCTAAAAAGAAGACTCAAGGTGTGGAAGCAAAACCTTTCAAGTCCTTTTCCCGGGGACAGCATCATGCACAGACTTGTCTTGAGTTGGGGCCAGGCCAAAAAAACACGTAAAAAAAAAGCTCTGCTCTCTAGATTAAGATGCAGCAACTTAATAGATTCATTATAATCAGAGGCCTTATGTGAACATTTTAATTCTGTAGATTGGGGGAAATTCAACATCGCCTCTGGAGGAGCAACAATGCTTCCAGTTTGAAGCAAAACCCAAAGACAGTCTAATGAGTGGAACATTTGTCCAGTCACATGCAGAAAGGGTCAAGTTTGTTGTTTTTTGAAGGAAGAAAAGCATATGTCAGTCATCCAAGCCTTTTTTCCCCTAAGAAAGTCCCGCCGTGCTGTGCTGTGATTTTGATCTACACTGACAGCGTCCTAACCAAAGTCACGCCTACAGACCACATGTTTATTTGTGGTGAATTATTTTTTGAAAGTAAATAAACAAAACAACATCTAATACATTACAAAAAAGCAAATTTACAAAAAGCTGATATATGTCACACATTCAGACAGATATTACATCACTTTGAGCAACATGAGCAGCAGCAACAACCAACTCACAAAACAACTCCTTAAGTACCCTACAATAAATAATTATATTGGTCTGAACCACCAGTAGGGGATTTAACTATATGCATATAGTGCAAATAAACACACAGAGAGACACAAAGACAAACACAAATATATATATTAAACAATTTTCCTCATAAACTAATAAGAAATTATCAAATATGTGTGTAACCATCAGATTCAGGAAACACCTTCTGTCACAACAGAAACGAGCCCCCCCTCTGCTCCTCAAACATGGTACAACCAGGAAGTATTAATCAACATGAGCTCCTTCACAGACTCTTTTGCCTGAAGACTGGGTGGCAGGTGAAGAGTAAAGGTAAGTCAATACACAGATACATGTATTTAAAATGGTGTTAGCAGTATTTATCTTGCCATCAAACACAGCTAATTTATGTTTCATTCTGTGTGAAGAGCTAATATGTTGCACAAGCATTGACACACACACACACACACACAGTCACTGTTTGTTTCATGATGTTTTTTTTTTACGTTACTTTACACACACTTACAGCCTACTTCATTGTAAACACCATACAAGTGTAGCTGGTGATGTAGAACAACAAATCTGCTAGTTTACCTTTGTTTTGAGAAACTGCCCACATGATGTTCATTAAATGAGTCACATCTGCTAACTCCATTGTCGCAGTCTGGTTGAATTTAAGCAACCAAAGTTACTTGTCAGCGGTCAGTTCACGCAAGTCTTTTGTGCTGAGTCAAACTTTGGCGCGTTGACGAATGGCAAACCGGCATGATGGCGTTTTCCTTTGAGGGTGGGGTGAGCGGGTGGGTCAGACATGCTCTGGAACACACTACCTATAGATATTAGGGAATTGGCTCGCTGAATATTTTTAAACGAAAGCTAAAAACTTCTGTCTCCACTTTAGCCTTTAACTAGCTCTGACTTCCTGATACAGGCCTGAAACTTTTGTGCTTTGCCTCGTGCTTCTGCGCTGCTGCACTTCTTTGAAATTGTTGTATTTTACTTGATTTTATGCATTCTGTGTAATCTATCTTTTCTGTGGTTTTATGCATTGCCTTTATTTTCATTTTCATTCTTGTTCCATCTTACATTTGCAATCATTATCAAGTGGGTTTTATTCTGCATCTTATTTTATATTCATTTTTTATCTGTTTTTATGTCCATTCTGTTTTTTCTATGTGAAGCACACACTTGGTCCATGTGATTTCTTTGTTGTAAGGCACTTTGAGCTGCAATTCCTGTACAAAAGGTGCTATACTTATTATATTATCACTAAACAAACACAGCACTTTAATTCAGGAGACTGCTGTTCATGTCCCGCGTGAAACCCGAAAGACAACATTGACTTACTTTAAGTTTCGTCACGTACGTGATGGTAACATGCTTATCATAACCCACGATCTTTTCCTACCAAGTAGTTCTGGTACCTAAACCAAAGCAAACCGCTGTTTCACAACATTAACAAGGCGAGGACGAAGGTCCGGTGATGCTGGCTTGTCGCTGGTACTCTCCAGCAGTGATGTGTCCTTTTGGGAGTCATTGGCAATCGACCTATTCAGTCGTTCAGATATGAGGATGTGCTGTTCCTCACGAGTTACAGCCCATTTGTCAGCCCTGTGGCCCTGCAAGTAGTCACCACCGACAGTGGGAAGTAATAATCCACAATTTTTCAAGTTTGTCTTACAACGACAGCCAGGTGCTGATACTGTATGTACACTGAAGCTGTTTTTTTCTGGCTGTCAATCGTCCTGTTCAGGCTATTAAAAGATCCTTACCTGAAACCTAAGTAACGAGGGCCAATCATCCACAGGCCTCGTTCTGTGTGAAACCAATTGCCAAAATTCCAATGGCTAACTTATGAAAATACTTGATGTGATTGACATCTGTTTCCAGTGTTCATATGGGCACATTAGGTTAAGACAGGTTTGGTTGGGGGGGCGGTATTGCAGCAATATAACAATATGCCGCTGTCAGTAGAATGAAAGCAGTTTTAATGGCTGAACAAACCATCAATTATGCTGTTTCTCCGAGTGAGAACAGTTGAAGCACAAGCACTTTTATAATTAGTTATCAAAATCAAAAAAGTATAATTCCAAATAACTGAACCTCGAGTGTTTCGAGTCTTAACCTTTTGATCAAGTTGTGTCCAAACCAAAGTGAGGTTAGGCCATAATGGAAGAGCAATTATAACCCATAACAATGTATGTGCACTGTAGTCACCACCTGGGCGAGTGGGATATGTCATAATGTGTTATGTTAGTCACTGCCCCTCTGACAGCTCATGTCAATAGGTGGGTGATACAGCTGTCATCATATTGTGGTGTGAATGAGCTTGGCTCAACTGTGTGAGTCCATATATTTGCGGTGTGTGTGTGTTTGTGCATGTGTGCGTGTGTGTGTCTGCAGTCCCAGACGGAAGCCCAGAGGACAGATGGTGGGTTCAGACGCAGACTGACACACCATAACCAAGCGATTACACACTCAATGACTCCCCCTGAAGAGAGAGAGGGAGACGGGGGGAGAACATAGAGAGAGAGAGAGAAAGAAGTGTGGAAGAAGGATGGGGGAGAAAGAAAGGTACAGAGGGTGGGAGCAGATCAATGCATGAGTGTGGGATATCTGAGGGAAAGGAAGGAAGAGGTGTCAAGTTTTTCATTTGCAAATCTGTAGATTTAAAAATGGGGAAAAGAGAAGTGAATGGTGAAGCAGGTCAGATAAATGAATAAAACAAGTTGAAATGAAAGAGGAGGAAATAGGAGGCAGTGGAGGAGGGGTGAGGGGCCCTGCATGGCAAGGCAGAGGAAGAGATGGTGAGAGTGAGAAAGAGGGAGTAATGGATGGATAGAAAGACTTCAGGGACACTGGATTACATGATAGCCAATTAGAGTGAAGGATGTTGGAAACTCCCCTGATGAAACTGATATGTGATTGGTTCAGGCTTTATTATGCTCACTGAGCTATCACTGCCTCTTTAATACACTCAGATGCACACACATAACACATTCAGAGATTAGATTTGGTAATCTTAAACTGGTGATGTTTTCTCATTCGGCTCTCCTGGCGTCGTGGATCCGACGTTACCAACGTGATTTATTCCAATAATGAGTCACAGCTAATATAATGTGTGCAGATGTGAGGAAAGACACCAGGTTTTTAAGGTGGATTCTAACCTCTGCCCACAAGAAAAGCTGTTTACAGCAGCAAGACAGACCAAAAACACCCCCAACACACACACACACACACACACACACACACACACACACACACACACACACACAGACCACCACCACCCGAGTCTAGCCCGGCCCAGGTCAGGTCAAGCAGGATCATGGGAAACCATTCCTGTGGCCCTTCTCACCTTTTTCATCTCAGAGCGTCTCAAAAACATCCCAGACATGGTGCTCTCTGCTCTCCTTCGCTTCCTCTTCTCTCACTCTGTCTTCACACACACATTCAAGTCAAACCTTTTTTTTTCCCAGCTCTGAAACAACAGCAGATGAAAATGCCACGGTTCATGCTAAAGGGGAGGGATTTTCAGTTTTACCATGGCACATACACGTATGGACTTCTTTTGAAAAATGAAAAAACCATTCACCATTCACAAATGTTTTCTCGATTACTTTACTGAGGACTGAAACAATCAAGTTAAAGTTTTCTTTGAGTTAAACTAGACTTAATTGTCTGTGGTTCTCTTTGACAGAGACCTAAAATGTCCAGACAACTAAAGGTGAACTAAAAGCCCTGAAGAGAAACTGTGCTGCTCACATAATCACATAGATTCTTCATTGCATATGATTTAATACAGGTGATTTTTCCACCAGAACACATATTGTGTGTAAAAACTACTTTTCTTCTGCTTCTGCTTGTTTGTGCGTGCTTGGATTTGCCAAATCTTCCGTCTCTAAATGGGATGAAATAGACGAGACTCTGAGATCTGTTTCATTTTTCAGCTGCGACACCCAACAATAAAAGACAGAACTGCAGTTAACTGGAGCCTGCTGGTCGCGTTAGCATTAGCAAGCCTGCTAAACTGCGGTGGAAAAACCGCATCGAACATGTACAAGATCAGAGATGTGTCCTCTGCAGTGGCATGGTGATTTGCTCACCACCATAATGGTACAGTACTGCGGTATTGAATAATTTTATGTGTGAATTTGGTTGAAAAGACATCAAGGATACATATAATTGTTGTGTGAGCATCACATCAGTGACTACTTCAACATTCAAGGCTTCTTATTTTGTCACATATGTCATGTTGAACGATGTACACGCTGGCTTGATGATCAGATCCTGTCAGAGCTCAGATTTTTTTCTAAAGGAAAACTAACCAAATCAACTTACAGTTATCCAGATAGAACATTACTGATCAGTGGTGGTGTTATATTTATCCGTTGAATAGTGATAGTAACTGTAATGTTTTATATCTGACGACTGATACTGTGACAGCTGTCTAAAAACAGCCAGATTTAGTTCGGCTTTGGACGCCTCCGTGCCCAAAGGGCTACTATGATACTGCACCATGTGACTGAACGGGTCGGGTATTTCCCTGGTATTTCTTTGTAAGTTTGGACAGCGGGGGGCGGTAATGAAGAGGGCCTTTCCCTCCTTTCATGTCACTCATTTTCGGTCTCATTGTGAAACTTTAAATCCTGCCCTGTGTGGACTTTGGAAGCTGCTGGAGCAGATATTTACAGATTGAGGGATTAGGAAGATAGCTCTTATTAAAACTGAGTCCTCATCATTTGACTGTCATTCTATTTAATCATTACTAAATGGACTCATTAAATTCCTCCTCTAAAGTGTTTCCGTTCGAACTCCGTGGCTTTGATGCAGCGCACAGACACACACACGCTGACACACACTCAAATACACAGACGCACTGCACTGACCCAGTCTATTGAAGAGACTTTTATCAAATGTAATTTATCAACTTTCTAATGCGACCAGGACTTGTGATGCAGTTAATTCTCCAAGAAGGATTAGTTGTGTGTGTCTCTGGGTGTACAGTGTGTGTGTGTGTGTGTGTGTGTGTGTGTTGTACCAGAGTGCTGTTGTGTGTTGTGTGCTGTCGTGAAAAGGGCACGTGTCTTTTGGTGTGTAACCGTAGATGTATGAAATATGTTTTTTGCCTAAACCTTTAATAAATTGAATGCTACACAGGACAGGGCACAAGTATTCGCCACAGATGTATTTTTGGACGGCATGTTTTGGACAATCTAAAAATGTTTTGAGTACATTTTTTGTTGATGATCAATTGAAAAAAAACTGGTCTCGATGTTTCTTCCAAGGAGCTTCTTCAGTTCTGACTGACTGGTGGGGAATCCCAGGTATTTGTTATCCAGGTCATTGATACCACATGGGTTGTTAGTGCTCATTGGCAGTCCAAACCAGGACACACGGAGCATTCCTCACTCTTTGACTGTCACCACCCACTTGATCATAAATTAGGTTTATCAGAACCCTTCAACGCCAAGATGACAGTGTACCAACAAGTGGCTCAAGAGAAGGGGCACAAACACCTGAAGGATACACTTAAAGCTTACGCATACCCTAACTGGACCTTATTGAAAACAGCTGCAAGACTCAGGAAGAACACCAAAGCTGCATCTTCATCCATACATGTCTGAAGTATCTGAGAAGCTTTTCAACAAACACCACATTGAAAGACTGCAAACACAAGAAAAGCAATCTAGTGCATGTAGGCCAATGCAGCAAGGCGTGCAGCCAACTCCTCAGGTCAAGACTCAGCAGTTTACCTCCACCTGAAAGATGTTAGATACTCACTCAAGGACAACAACACACATGTTTTGGACAGATGTTTGAAAGAGGATTGAGGGAGACCCCTGGACCTCCCCACCAGTCAGAACTGAAGAAGCCCCCGTGGTAAGAGAGAGAGAAATGTTTTCAAGTTTCTACAACCAAGTCCAGTTGCCTTTGTTTAACCCTCCTTGGTTTCTCCAGTGGATGTAAACTATAAGGACTTCTAATAACTTTGTTGATCCCTTAACTTTCCATACAGCAACGCCATGTGGTAAAAAGTTCAATTTGTCAAATACTTTGGTTTATCAGCAGATAGCTGCAAAACTAGTGACATTCCCACCTCTTTCCCATACTTTGTTTTGGTGCTAATTCGCTAATATTAGCATGCTCGATTAAGATGGCAAACACTATACCTGCTAAACATCAGGATGTTAGCAAGTCATCTTGAGTGTGCCACTATGATGATGTTAGCATTAGCTTAAAGTACAGCCTCACAGAGCTGCTAGCATGACTATGTTCATAGACTTTTAAATACGTATGTGCCAGTATCAGTGAACAGTCATCTTTTAATAACAGAGGCCTCTTCTCACCTTCCTCAGCTCTGCTCCAATATTTTTACTTTTCTCAAACCTCTCTCCTCCCATCATCCCAGGCCCTCCTCATCCTCCCTTGTTGTCTCTCCTTTCTATCGAAGCCGAAACGGGTCGTTGACGGTTAATAGATTTAGTCGCTATTCTGGTGGAGAGACAATGAGAGAACCATCAATTTATCCGCCGTTTAACTGCTCCAATCTAACCTCCGTAAACTCACCCGGTGAAACTCATTTCTGTGTTTCCTCGCCAATCTGAAAAGCTATCATCTCACTAATCTTGGGCTTTCAATTCGCCGGGGGGACAGGGGGAGTTGAACCAATCCCAGATCTCGGAGATGATCTGTTAGCCTGGCGTAAATGTTTATAACACGGGGCAATCTCCAGGGTTTATACGCTGATGCACATGCACACGCTCACGTCCAGTCGTACACACACACACTTCCTTTTTTTCCCTCTCTCTCACCCTCTCTCTCTCGCCCTCTCCGGGGCATTTATAGGGATGTGAAAGCTGTTATTGGGCAGGTCAGTGGAGTGGAACTGTCAGATAATAGGCTAGTTACCGTGGCAGCACATGAATGAGGGATGGAACGGAGGAGGGAGACAGAGGGAATAGAAACGCTCAACTCACTCCTTAATCAGAAGGTAAACTGGAAATCTGGGGAGTTTAGACTCCCTGCTGAAACAGAGAGAGGAGGAGGAGGAGGGAGAGAAAAGGGGGAAGGAAAGTAAGTGAGTGAGCGAGATAGAGGATGACAAAGGGAGGAGGACAGAGGAAATGTGAATGGGCATGGAGCAGAGATAAAGATACAGAGAGAGAGAGCTTATTACCATTCCCAGGGAGCCAGGTGTTTATTTCTCCATTTGTAAACGCTGGCTTCATTACCCAGAGTTCAACAGGAGCAGGCTGATCAAGGTCAGACTAATCAGACGGCGAATGGGAAGAAAGGCAGTGGAGGGAACACAAATTATGTAATGTATCCTCTCCTCTGCTTGTGCCCCTCCATCCTTGCCATTTCCTATACGTCCGCGGTCCTCCTCGCCCCCTCCTTCCCCACCGCCCCTCCTCGCAGCCTGCTCGGCCTCCATCTCCCTCGCTCCGAGGTCCACCGGGAGCAGAACTGTTCAGACCGCCTCCCACTTTCTCTGATGGAGACTGACAAAGTCTGCTTTGCAGAATGACACTTGTTCGTATGCCTCTGTGTCCTCAATTTGTTTAAAGCATAGGCCAATATGCTGCAAAACCTGCTCTGTTGCGTATATACACTTGTTTTCATTGTCAGAGGCATTCGAAAACAGCTTGTGTCGTTGTTTTTGTGTTAAGGTTCATTATAGGTTTACGTTTGGAGCACTTGAAGTGAGAAACACTACCTGCAGGCACAGAAATACCACTACATCATCAAACAGTTGGTGTCAACTTAGGAAAACCAATCATAATTCAGCCCCAAACCTGAACTTCAAGGAATAGACCATTTAAAGAAAAGAATTACAGCGTTAGATGATCAGAAAAGTCTTAACTGTGTAACCATTTGCAGGAGCCGTCAAAGCATTTGAATATCAGAGATTTTTGTGCCGTGAGAACAAATCCTCCCTAACATTGTGCATTAACATTACTTGAAATTCAAAACTACAAAAAACCTTGTGCAGAAGAGAGGAGAAGGAGGTCGAGGTGGTGGAGCAGTCATGATCGTATCGCTGGAGTAATTCTGAGGAGAGAATTATAAAGGTTGTGCTGTACACTTGTATGGATATAATTGGACCATCCCAGTGGTAGCCAAACATTTGATGAATGAGCCAGCGATGCATGAAGCATGAATGAAGCAGCTGATGGCTTTAGCGCTCTGCCAGAACTAGTTTCTTGTAAATAGTATGAGTCAAGCATTTGTTCTGCTGGTTTCTACTGCAGTTATGAGCAGAAATTCACCCTAGATTCTCATCCCAACCCTAACTCATGTTACCTTAACCTACATCTTGACCTACCACAGCAGTGGTGGAATGTGAATGTTAGTTACAGTGTTTCATACCCTTCCTTTCCAGTGAAAACCACGTCTCTCTGAGGTGTGTTTGAATGTTTCTGCTAAAATGAAATGTCTCTTTATGGCTTGAGGAAAATCTGCTTCTTAAGATACGTAAACTATTTAAAAGCCTCTTGGATTAGCTGGAAAACGCATATCACAAAGCTTAAAACAGGGCTTTTTAGACTTTTTAGAGATATAAGGTTCTCGCAGGACAGCAACACTACAAACATACAATGGTCGTATAGAATATGATGCTGGTAAACTGCTGTTAAGCTACCCAACAGTACATAAAGTAGCAGTCATTTTGCTGGCGATACTTTTCCTCAAGTAAGGAAATGGCGTTGAATGCGGGACGGTGTAAATATATTGCTCTAAATAAGTCTTACACCACTGCCATGCAGTATATTTAACTGCTAACCTAAATGTAACCACCTCAGGCTTATTACAGGTAAGCAGAATATTATTTCACTTTAAAATATGAATCCAAGCACTGACACATGAAGTCTATTTAACCTTTGTGGTAAAATAAGAGTAGATCACATTTGGCTCCTATGACCTCAACCTTGACAATCTTAGTATTTTGTACTCTCCTGTTGTCTAATTCTCACATTAATTTATTTTTCTACACATCTGGTCATTGACTATAGGTGATAAACAGCAATTTGCTAAAAGTTAGTATCACATCTCTCCTTGTTTTATATAAGGTTTATTGTGCATTGTCCCTGTTCACATGGAACATGTCTGGATTTAGACTAATTTCTGTGTTTAATAAACACTATTTTTTGGTTGAGGAAAATGCCAGTTTAAAGCAGGCTGAGTGCATGCTGTGGGCATGACCTCGGTGCAGTCACTGTTTGACCTTATGTTCAAGCAGCATTGTTCTCACCAGCCCAATCAAGCCAAGCTAGATGCATAAACACTCCAGAGCTCAATGAAACACTCAAAACAAGCCTGGCATGATTGCGCCCTCAAGTATGAATTATTGGTTGGTATGTGGAGGTATCTGTATGCATGTTGGGTGTGTATTAAGATAAGAAAAGCTTTTTTTTCCCCTTATGCACACGTGACTCTACGTGGTATTGTAATAATCACTGATTCTTTTGATGTCCCCGGACTTGAAAAAGGCTCTCAACAGGGCTGGTCTCCAAACTGCTAATCTCTCAAAGGTAGTGAAGAGGAGGAGAGGCAGGAGGATGGAGAGCGGTGGTGGACGGGGGAGATCAGTAAGAAGGAGGCTAGACTCGTGGAGAGATGGAGGGAGAGAAGGGCAGAAATTGGAAAATGAATGAGAGGAAAAGTGATAAGAACTCTTGCTTTTGAACTTGAAGAGCTTAATTTGAAATGTCAGGGCTATACCTCCCCCCACACCACCACCTTCCCCATCATCCTCCCACCTCCTCCCTCTTCCCTGCCGCACTCCCTCTCCTCAGGAGTCCCTGTTGTGCAGTAGTGTGGATTAAAATAATTAAACAGGCTCTGTTTTAATTAAGACAATAAAGCCGGGAGTCTCTAGGTAAGACCTGAGAGAGATTGAGGGAGAAAGAGAGAGAGAGTGGGTGAGGGTGGGAGGGAGATGATAAAGTGGTCTAACGAGAGAGGCGGGATGATAGGAGGTACAGAGAGAGATACATTATCTTCATTACTTATCTATCTTGTCTGTTTCTGAGCATGAGATTGCATTATCACTCCTTACGTTAAGTATGTTTGCATTGGTCCTGCATGTGCAAAAAGTGTGTGTGTTTGTGTGTGTCTGGGATAGATGTCGAGAGCTGCTTGTTTAATGACTTGGGCCTGTATGTGAGCATGAATGTATAAATGCATTTATATTGCTTTCCCGTCTGCCTTTGAAGCATGCATATTTGTGTGTTCCTGTGTAGCGCATGTGTGTGTGCGCATGCATCTTTATTTCGTCTCCCCCCTCAGCCTGCTAATGAAATATTTATTTATTTCTCGGAGCGAGGGCGCCGGGTGGCGAGAAACTCAAATGAAATGTCATATCTCATTGTGTCTCCCCGTGAGGAGGGGCGACAGAGGGAATAGAGGAACAGAATTGCTACTGAATTATATACGGAGGATTCAGAGGGGAGTGATTACAGGACGGAGACAGAGGGGATATGAGGAGTAAGACGGAGAGAGAGACAGGGAGGAGCAGGAGGAGGAGGGAGAAACAAGTCATTCATCTCCCATCACTTACCGTTGTGTACGTCATGTTGCTTCTCTGTCGCATCATCAGCCTGCAGTTCTGAGCTTCAGGTGTTGAACTCTGACTGAGATTCCTGTTGGCTGTAGTGCTCGCGCATACACACACACGCACACACATGCACACACACACAAACACAGTCTGAGTGAGCCACAATAGTGTTTTAACACAGGCCATCTCGACTGTACCAGAGGGACCAGCTACTGCTTATCTAGTAGTAGCTGTTATCATTGCACTGAGAGCACACACACACACACACACACACACACACAGACACTGGGCCTTGCTTCCAACCTGGAGGAGATTAGAACTTCTTAATCTTCTCTCGTCCCTACTTGTGTTGCACAAACACACATTCAAACACACCGAGCTGTTTTCCTAACAGGAGACTCTCCGACCTGCGACGCATGGAGTCACATGACCAATGGAAAGTGACAGGCTACTCTCTTCTAGCCTTGCTAGCTTGTCTACTTGTAGCATAGAAAAGAAGCGCGAAACGCAGTGGGCCTTAAATGTAAATGCTTTAAGTTTGTTTCTTTGTTCTTTCACCTGTATTTAGTTTCACATCCTAATAGTTTCTATTGATTAAGTGACCCCAGCCTTGCAGGACCTTGCAGGCCCTCGAGAGTCTCTGTTCCCTTGCGAGTTTCTTAACATGACCATTTCCTCTCCCTGAGCCTTTCTCACGACCCCTCACGTCTGCGCTGCAGGTGCAAAAACACACACCGATAAACAAACAAACAAACTGTGAAAACAAACGCAGGCTAATGACGGGACAGCTGCGCTCCGCTCACCAGGGTTCTCTCCATCAGTTAAATGCTTCTTTATGACTTTCCCTTAAGGAGTTAATGTGTCAGCGACCAAGAGTGAGAGAGAGTTAACACCTCAGCACATACAGCACAAGTCTGAGTCAATTCTCCATCTGTTTTGAAGAGGGCCATAGATAAACACTAAAAGAAGGAAAAACACACCGACCAAAGTGCACACTTGTCACCTGCTTGCAGAATGCTCAATGTGCGCTTTGCAGAATGGAATAAATTACTTATCTAATCAATTAGATCTTTTTGATGTGTTTTTTGCTTGTTTTTTTTCCCCTTGTTTATTTCCTGATCATATTTTTTTGAGCTGAAAGGAATAAAGAAAGATGCACCAAATTGCATAAAATCAAATGATTTCCACAGAGCTCTGCAGTGAACAAGTGAGGACTGTAAATATTCAGACTCCAGCAGCACAAGAGCATGACCAAAGAAATCATTTGCAGCAACACACTGAACCGTCAGCTCTGCTCAGAAGCCGGAGAGGGGGGTTGATTAGGACAAAGTTGTGTTGGAGTGTAAAACAGACAACTGACACACTGGCTAGCCTTTTCTCTATTAATGATTGAAAAACACTCCACCCTTTAGGACGTTAATATTTCAGCCCGGGATCACCAATAAAATACTGGGGCTATATTTGGGGCGGAAAAGTCAGTCTGAAATGAATTTTGTGGGTAAGGATATTGCTGTGCTGTACTCAGGCCAGGGGCAAGAAATGAGACTGTCACACATACGATATTCAATAACAAAATCCCATCATCCTCTGCTGCAGGCCAGCCCTAAAACTATGCCAGTCAGCCACTGACACTTCCTGAAGTTAAAGAAACTATTGGTAGACAGGTGAAGTCAGACTGAACCTTATTTATACTTAGTATTTGGCACAAAATGTTCATGAGAGCAGCACATGCATGTATGTTTTTCGCCATGAGCACAAACCCTATTATAAAACCGACTGCAGACATATTCTTGTTAGTCTGATCGGCAATTCTAAGCACCACCTCAAATCATCTCGTTGTGTTTGCAGTTGAGAGCATGTGTAGGCATGCTTGCAAAATTATTTTCCGACCTTTGACTATACAAAATAATTATTTGCACGCTGACAATAATTACAGAGTAAGAGGGACACAAACAATTAGGATGTGAACCCGGTGATATAAAATGAGCAATGATGATTCACATACAGAAGGTGCAATAAAGAATAAAGACATAAATAAAGCATAAAGTTGTTAAATAAAGCAATATAGATTTTGTGCTGTGGCTATCAGAGTGAGGCAGTAATCTGAGCTGATTTAGAACGTGGGGAATAGAGGAATGTAGAGGGAAGAGTTTGTGGTGCATTCAAGGTCTGGCCTTTTTCACACCTATACACACTCGGCTAAAGGCTGCAAAAACTTGTTGACACAGTCATACAGCACGGACACTCGGTCACGTTACGTTACTTCACTTACAAAAGAAGCCAACGTTCACTATTTCTTCTCCACTATAATCCAGAGGCAAATATTCAACTTTTTCCTTCCATTATTTAACAGATTTAGCTAGTAGGTACTTTATATATCAAGATATTTGCATACAAAACAGACCAAGAGCTTGGAAAGTATGATTTGTCAGTTAATCAGTTAGTCATCTCGCGGAAAATCAGTTGGCAAATACTTTGTCAACCATTCAAGTAATTTTTCGTGCAAAATCATTTCATGGTTCCAGCTTCACAAATGTGAGGATTTTCTTTTAAATCACATATTTATTTTTACTCATTTCCTTCTGCGTAAATATTATAATATTGCACATACTGTACATACTTACTGTGTGTGTACATGTAATAGGTATATACGCATATAAGTGACTATATATTTAGCTTAAATATTTGTACATGCTCTGTGTGTCTGTGTAGTATGAAGGAGTTACAGCTTGCATTTCATGGTGCAACTCTCTTGTAAAATGATAAATGTATGTTTATACCTTGTTAACTGCTTGTACAGCTGCGTCCATGGTTGTGTCTTTTTCTGTTGCCATTTTTCACGAATATGTTTGCCTACATATGTTGTACATGTATGTAGGATGATGACATCCCCTTTCTTTATACATGCCTACAAAGCTGTGATTAGTCTATTGTCTGTCTAACCCGGAGAAGCAGCCTTCAACGGGAACAACACCAGACATTTGAATTGCTAAATGAGTCCGACTGGGATTGTTGGTTTGGGAAAATTGAAATTAAAAAAAAAAGACAAAACGCATTTTTTACTGTTTTCAGACATCAGTGCTGCACTTTTTTCAGTCTAAGGACCTTCTGCCGAAACCCATAACCCACAATTTTTGGTGGAGCTTTATTTTTTGACCTCTGATGAATAAGAGTCCATCGAACGTTACATTAGGTCTATTGATTAGCTTCTCCTCGCCATCATCTCAGATGCATGTTTATCTTGTTTCTGGAATGACTTTATTAACCGCTTTCTCTGAAATCACCCTCTCAGATGAATTCTGCGTCCACTGTGAGTGACTGTTTTGCATTAAAAGAGGCACAACAGTCCTCATTCAGAAATACTTTTGCTTGGAAGCGTGTGAGATTGAAATGTTGGGCCCCGCTGTTCGGTGAAACACAGTACAGCGTGTTTTCTGTTTTGATGACATATGCTGGTGTCTGTGCTTATCTCATGAATAAAGTGAGATCAGAATAAAACCATGCAAAAAGGCTGGCCTCAGTCTGGTGTGCATGGAAAAGGCTGCAGAGCAAGTAATAGCAGCAGGCATGTGGGAGTGTTTAATGGAGAGTGGAGTAATTTGCACTTTTTAATGATGATTAGAGGAGGAAATTGGCTCAGATTTACAGTGTCACTCAGCACTGAGACAGAGGAGGGAGAAAATAGAATAAAGGCCTCTAAATTGTCTGATACTTGTGTGTGTGCGCGTGCATTTGTGTGTGTCTGTGCACAGGTGTGAGACAGAGAGAGAGACCCGTAACGTACGATTGACCCCCCCACCACCACCACCACCACCACCCACAACACCCATCCACCCACACACCTCCACACCTCCACTTCCAGAGGAAATGTATCACTTAAACCAACTGCAGCTCAGCTCACAGAACCTAATGAATCTGGACTCAATTTTACGCCTAGCTGCCCTTCCAACTGACACACACACACACACTCACACACACACACCCTCTCTCACTCTGTCTCACACACACGCACACACACACACACACACTTAAATACTGAGGCAGTCTTACCTATACGTAGCTGGACGGTAGTCTTTGTAACGTAAAGAGGAAATTGGAAAAGTGTGATTATGGCACTGATTGGCAGAAGAGCCTTTTCTCAGACTTTTCTGTCTTCTCATCAACACTTTATTCTCCTTTTGACCTCTCCATTATCCAGCCGAAACCTCCAAAAACCCTTTTCTTGACATTTATCTCTTTCTTCTATACCTCTAGGTCCAATATTTTTTTTCTATATGATTGCACCAAATTAATAGAGTGGAGAAAAGCGCAGTGGAGGAATAAAACGATGTTGCTGAAGTTGGTTTAAGTAATCACAACATGCTCAGGACCTTGTCCTATAAAGAGGGCTGTTAGCTCAGTGTAAATAGCAATTTTGTTCCAATTTAGTCTGATTTTGCCTTCTAAGGGACTGTAGGTGTTTGTGGGGGCCATATTTAATTTCCCCCTAAAGAATATGTAATATCCAGCTGATCTGATGTCATTTTCAGTCATCACTGAGACTGTTAGCTAGCTTTAGCATCTAGCATCGGGAATGGTAGCCATGTTGTTCTACACAGAAAACTGGCAAGTTAAATATTGTATTACTAGATCTCCCTGTGGTTAATAAAGGCAAGGAAGTTCTGTATGTTAAAAGATTTCACATTAGAAAACAAGACAAAATTACATTTTTGAGCATTCATTAGCTCGGCCTACCTCGTGTGTTGTCCCTTTAGCTGACAGAGGATAGCAGGCTAGCAACATTTTAAACTTCCTGGCTGTCAGACAATTTTCTTATGTTTTCCACTGTCTTCTCTTGAGGAACAAACATTTTACCTGACACTTACTGTGGTAACGTGAGACAAGTGGCTAACATGTTAGCTAACATAAACCACATTTCCACTGCACGGCTCGACTGGCTTGACTCGACTCTGCTCTGGTTCGAGGGTCTAAACGAGCTGAGCCGAAGTTAAACGTCGACACCGTCCCCTCGATATCCTCTGTTCTATGAGTAGCAGAGCTTTAAAAAAATGCAGTTTTCTGCAGTGGGAAATGAAGTAGAGAAAAGTACCAAGAAACAAAAGCAGGTAGAGGCGAGTATGTTACTACAACGTGGGTGTAGCTTGCTACTTAACATAGCTGCACTTTCTTTGCCTTTGTATATCAATACTGCTGACGAAATGTTGTACATTAAAAGCAGTGTGATTTCAAACAATTAACTGTTAATATATGTTGAAAACGTCCAGATAATCAGACTGAAATGTCATTTTTGCTCCATTACGCAGTCTTTCGTTGTGTTTATGTTGGGTAATTTTCTATCGCAGCAGCTGCACTAGAAGTTACTATTAGTTCATCTTTGTGATGTCGATTTAAGAAATTTGCTGATTTAATTGTTTATTCAAGCTTCGTTGCAACTGAACGGCGGCACCAGTCTCCTCCACGCTCGTGGTAATTTTTGGGTCGCTTTTTTTTTCCACTCTGGCACAGGACATGAAGAGCTACAACCCCACTCATCTTCTGCCCACCGAACCTCTAATGGGCTTTATTGTTTGAACAGGACAAACATCTGTTAATGAATACAACATCCTCAGGGAAACAGCCATTTGAACCTTTTTAATCACATCAAAATTTGAGATGTGGGCGATTTAGAGGTCCGGCACAAGGTATCCACAGTTCTCTTCAAAAGCATTTTTGAATATTTCAAAACTATGTGTCACCTTTTTAAATGTTAATTGTGAATAATCAAGAACAAAACTCTTCTGTTTGGTGAAAACAAGCTGGGTTGGCACTGACCTGGTTTCCCACCTCCGCTGAGGCCTCCGTGAGTTTTGAGTGAAAAGCTCTTTAAAAAAAATGACATTTAGCACAAAATCACTCAAACAGTTTTGATCATAGATGACAACTTAAGAGGAGAGCCACCCTCAAAATACAGGTTTGTGGTGGTTCACACAAACCACCCGAAATGTCTCTCCAACACACACAGAGACACACAATCAGGTCGCATATGTTCTGTAATTCTGAAGATGAGTTGTGCTGCTTTTTTTTGTGGTGGAGAGCCATAGCATGCATTTCTCTATTAAGATATGTAAATTCATAATCTCTCAAAAGCCCATTTTTACATCCATTTCTCTCTGTCATTCAAACAGACTTCATTCTCCCCTTCTCTCCAGCTTTTCCCCTCTTTTCCATGCGTCTGTCTCGCGGTTCGTACGTCTGTCTTTCTGCTCTGTCACCCTCCGTCTCCGCCATCCAAACAGCGAATGCCAATGAAGGAGACTTGCCTCGTCCCTAAAGGCCAATTGTCAGGCATAATTACCATCAGAGAATTAGAGGTTGAAAAAGCAGATTAGATTAGAGCGTGCGTTTCATTTTTTTCCCCCCCCTCTCTTCGTCTTGCATTGTTCCTCTGCACTCTTTATTTTTCTCATTATTATAGAATTAAAGAAGAAAGAAATTGAAAATTAAGGAGTGCAGAGAAACAGTGGAAAAAGAGAAGAGAAAAATAATAATTTGCATTAAGGCTGGGATTAAAGATTACTGTTATAATCGATTCATTTGTCCATTATTTTTTACTATGAATGCTTTAAAAATATCATAAAATAGTGAAAAATGCCTCTTGCAGGGTGACGTCCTTAAAAGTCTTTTTTGTCTGACGAATAAGCCAAAAACAATAGAAATTCAATGCATACATAACAAATTTTCAAATAATGGATCAATCAACTAATAATTTCTGCGTTTGTTTGCATTAAAGTTAGATGTGGATCAAACATGCTTACACTCAGAAGGCAGTTTAACTGACGGGTATTTCTATTATTTTGTCCATTCTATTTGTAGCAATGAAGGTAGGATAAATCTCATCAGCACCACAAACTACATCCACTAAAGTGATCATACAGCTGAATCAACACGTCTCTAAGACATTTAAAGAAAAGCTGAGAATCACAGCATGGAGGCTATAGTGTTGTATCAAACTGCATTAGCTTTAGCTCAGATTGAACAAGTAACTAAGTGCACCCAGTCTGAGTAAAGACGCTTGCATTCACACACACACACGCACGCACGCATGCACACACACACACACAGGCACACACTTATTGATTGACTGGGCAAAGCTTCAATAAAGCTCCCCCCTCTGCAGCCGTCGACCCTTCTCCAACAGACACACAGACACGAAAACTCCATAAACACCCGCCGACACACACACACACACACAAACAAGCACACGCAAGCACACGCGTACAGATTCTCTAAAGCTCCACCACAACCACAAACAAGCGTAGTGCAACTGATAGAGTGAGGAGTAAAGCTCGATTTGGTCCTGTGGCACCCTGGAGTTTGGATTCTGTCCCCGCTCTTTGGCTATCCTCTGTCATTCCTGCCTTGCCAGCTCTGTCGTTCTCTATCACACACACACACACACACACACACACACACACACACAGAGCATGCCAACTGTTACACTATCCCAGCCAGAATGACCATGTGTTGTTGTATCCTTCTAATGTCTCCATCATAACAGCAGTGCTTCTAATAGCACTTGATCACTTCTATGACACAACACGGTTTCTTTCCTTTTTCTAATGTCCTCCCTGTTCTCCTCTGGTATTCAGATCAATAGTGGCTGACATCATTAAAATGCAGCGGGCTGATCTTTACACACACACACACGCACACGCACACGCACACGCACACGCACACACACACACACACGCACACACGCACACACGCACACACACACCTAGAATCAACGCAATAATTGAAATATTTTCAACCTGATTAGGTCTGGCCTGCTGGCTGGGTCGGTTGCTAGGGCTGTGCTCCCTGGTTGCTAGGGGGAGTAAATCATCTGGCATTATTTGATTTCTGTTCCAGATATGAAACCGTTACCGCGGCGATTAAATGTCTCACAGCTTAGACACCTTGAGGGGGGGAAAGACCGAGGAAGAGAAAAGGGAGAGACCGAGAGAGAGATTAAGTTGAGGAGGTGGGAGGGAGGGGGGGAGGCAAAGAGGCCCCTCGTGAGAAAGAAATATGAGAAAAGGTGAGAATGATAATGCCTAAATACAGAAATACAGAGTGTGTGTGAGGGAGAGAATAACAGGGTAATAAGGATGAAATGTTTTCCTGCACTTCCATGTCTCAGTTGGCTGTTCTTTCCTCCTGACGACTGACAGGTTAGTGTGTGTGTGCGTGTGTGTGTGCGTGTGTGCACATGTGTGACAATAATGTGTTTACGCTGCGATGCATGCATCCTGGTGTGTGTGTGTGTGCGTGCGTGCTCTGGAGTTGTTTGCACTGTGTTGATATAGAGACGTCTACAGAGTCACGGTGAGGGCACGGGGGTCCGCCCACACATGGGAGCTGTGGGCGTCCTCAAATGTTTATAAAACACAAACTGAACCAAGAACTCCCACTGGAACACACGTTCTACACAGAAGGAGACGAGCAGAGAGGAAAGAAAAGACAGAGTGAAGGGAAATGACATTCGGAAAGATGCTATTTTACGCGTTTTTGAAAGTAGTTAGCGAGTAAATGGATCCATGCAAACACAGCGATGTGTTACTATTATCTGCTGGACTCATATGTTGTCAAAGTTAGCTACAATATTCTTAAAATCAGATACTACATTGCATAGTTTTATACACATACACGCGTTTTGCTATTATGTGGCATCAAAGTTTGGCATCAAACATCTCACCGAGCAGCTGCGCTGATGTGGCCGCTTTGAGTCACGGATGAGTTTGCAGAGTTAGCAAACGCTGCACAGCTGTTTGTGCCGCGAGGAAGGTTTTCACAACTCACCGCCGCAGAGTTTTCACAGGGAAAATCCTCTGTCACAACAATTAGGTGAAAATTACCCTGTTCGTCTTACAAAGTAATCCAGCAGCAGTACAGGCTCGTGTGTATTTTGCTGGCCAGCGAAGTACATTTCGGGGTGACTTTGCACGCTGTTGCTGCAAAAACTGAGCAAGGTTCAACTTTTTTTGTGCACGTCGGCCATACTTTCTTTCTGAGGGAAGCATCCGCTACTTCAGTGCGATGGTGTCATTGATGCAGCTCTTTCCACTCAGTGCTTGTTTGCTTTTTCGTGGATTATATTTTCCCAATTTTACTCTGGAAATCAAGAATTGTTTGCTGGTTTTAAGCTATTTTATTTTATTTTATTGCACAGCTGTATGCGTGAAGACTAAATCAGCTCTGATGCGTCACACACTAGTGTTTGCTTTCATCCACCCTGTCGGATATAACTTATGTTTCTATACGAGTAATTTGCCACAGCCTTTATGTTGTTTTAACATAAGGAGCAAATGTTGTGACAAGTTTAAAAAAATGTTGATGCAGAACATGTCAGGAAAATGTTCACTGAGAACGACTTTAATTTGTTTTCCACCAAAATGTCCGATGTAGCGATACAATATCCGCTTGTACTGCCGCCTAATTAAACATGTCCATGGTTATGTTGAGGCACTGGCAGCACTTGGTTAACGTTAGAGAAGGATCAGGTTTAAAAAGCCTCACTGCGGGACATGAGACATTGTGTTTATCAGCATTTAGACAAAACCACCATCTTTCCCTGAACCTAAACCACAGCACAGCTGGGACTGGAACTTCACGGTGGTGCATAAATGTGGTGCTGGAAAAAAAAAACCCTGCTGCCTCCGAACATAACAATTACGTTTGACACCACAGCATAAGTCGGAAAACCTTTTAGTTAATTTCTAGGAGATGGGGTTGATTTTCACATGCAGAACACACATTTTTCCAGTGAAAAGTCTTAAGTCTTAGTGTCTCTTCTCTCCCCATTTCATGTTGACACAGTTTATGTTGACCTCTCACAGGCTGCATGAAGCCAGCCAGCCCTGTCTGATAGGATTACAGCGGTAAGCGCTTGTATTTGTATGTAGCTGTCTATGGCTGCCTCTCCGTCCCCCTCCCTCACTCGTTGTGTGTGTGTGTGTGTGTGTGTGTGTGTGTGTGTGTGTGTGTGTGTGTGTGTGTGTGTGTTTCTGAGTAATATCAAGCTACTCGAACGTGCTGTCAGATGAGGAGATGAAAATGAAAGAGGAAGAGAAATGATTGTGTACCACTCGCAGCACTCCACATGAAGAGCCCGCAGACCGTTTTATGTCAAGCACCCCAAATAGTTCTGTATTTAATCGTGGACCCCCTTTTGATAAGTTTGTGTCCTTACCCCGCATTCATAATGTCAGCGACCTGGTTGATGAGTTGCTCTGTGCTGACCAGCTGCAGCCGGTGTGAGAGAAGTGATTTTAGCAGAGCGGCGGTCGAGTGCGGTTCAGTGTTTTTCCCGGGGTAACGCGGCCTCGTGCGCTGATACAGTCTCCTGTAGCGAGCCGTGATTAGACAGCATGGCATAAAGTTGCACGCGGGCATCCTTCCATTTCCTCAATGTGTTTTTTTTTCTTTTTCTTTCAAACTTTGAGCGAGCAGAACTGTTGTGTCATAAAATGTCATCGCAGAAACGAGGAAGCGCCAAAGTCTGATTGGCCGCCTACGAAACGTTCAGCCGACAAGCTTGTTAACCCTCCGGCCTTCCGCGCATCAGTCGCCCAGCTCAACTGGAAATTAACGGACTTGTAGCGACTTGTTGATTGTGCTGTTTGCCATGTTAACACGGGGTTAGGAACCAAATCGGAGAAGACTTGACACAAAATTATAAAATTATACTACTGCCATTACAGCAGTGAAGTTCAAGGAGTCTTCATTCTGTCAGCCCTGTAGACCGCAGCCAGAAAACCGCTGCAATAAACTGAAATCTGACGAAAGAGTCTCAACTGTAGTGACCACACACTCAGTGATAATCCACTGTGCTCGATGTGAGCGTAACAACAGGGCAAAGGCCGCATCACTATCTTACTGACTTATTTCCCTTATTTACCTCTTGTTCGTATATATATATATATATATATATATATATATATATATATATATATATATATATATATAAAACTTGGATCTGCTTTTAGCCTTGTGATACATTTCCTCTTCTTGCTAAAACATCAATTAACGCCCAACTATTCATTCTCTTCATACATTTAACAGTTTAATCGAAAATCGTGCAGTTTTGAGGGCAAATTAACCTTAATGGCTTCTTCGTCTTAAACGCCATGGAAACTGAAAGCTAATACGCTGAAACACATGTCAAAAATAACCCTTTAATTGTGATTAAGTCGGAATGACTCAGAGGCAGCACCAGTTCAACTAGATGTCACATTTGAGTGACACCGCAAAGCCCGATCGGAGCTTTGAAAGCTCGTTCAGCCCAACCATCAAAAGTTTATATGTATGTAGAAACTGTTCAGTCCTCCCATTGTCTGTTTTAATGGTATAATGAGACAAAGCTTCAGCTACGATACAGCAAACTTATCCCCTTCTGCTGTCAGATAAGGTTACTTTAAACATAAGAAGTCTGTAGCGACATTTCATCTCAATAACAAAATAACTTTTATAGGAAAAAGACTTTCAATTTAATTGTAATAAAGTGAAATGACGTTTTGTTTGGGCGGTTATCAGTTCGGTTAGTTCAGCCAGACACACAATGACTAATAACTCATTTCAATCATAGCCCACTACTCAGACCAGAGGAGGGCCTGATTCACTGAAATACAGCCTACATTTTAATTAGAGGAAAAACTAATTATCACAGAACAACTTTTACCTGCCCAAATCAATGAAAAGAGAAATAAAACCAGCCAAACTGTCAGTGGTGGGAGTATTCAGAGGAAGTAAAGTAGCAAAACTACTGTGTAAAAATACTCTGTTTCAAATCCTACATTCAAAACTACTTATTATGTGTTATGTTATTGGATCATAATTATTGATGCATGTTGCAGATGGTACAGTTGAGGGTAATTTGAAATACTCTACATGCTGCTGATTAGCTTGTGAATTGACTCCCAGGATCAGTAACCAAAAGTGAAGGTATATTTCTGTTGTAAGTGATATTGTAACGTACGTAGCTTAACGTACGTAAGTAATGTGCGTAACGAATGTACTTATTTTAAGCCACAACCACATGCTCATTATTGTTCTCAGCAACGTTCATCTGTAAAATTTAACAGGACATTACATATTTATTTTGCTAACTTGACATCAGAGCCCTGCATGTTGAAAAATGACGCTAATGGGGAACCAAGTGCCTTAAACAGTGACTCCAAGGGGTCCTGACCAAGTGACCATGTGTAATGAACTGAGGGTCAGAATGTGTTCATCAATTAAATGTTACTTTATTTGAACCTATAAAGATACATAATGTATTTCTTAATCATGTTTTGCATTTTCAACTAGTAACTAGCAACTGAAGCTATCAAATTAAGGTAAAAAATATAATACTTGCCCCCGAAATGTGTTGGAGTAGAAGCAGGAAGTGCCATAAAATGGAAATACTTAAGTAAAGTACAAGTACCTCAAAACTGCACTTCAGGACACCACTTGAGTGCATGTACTTCGTTACTTAGCAGCACTGTTCTGATGTCATGTAATGCAACCTTGTCTGCAAGAAATTCTGTTTTCTAATTGGTTTCACCAGGTTGTGGCTCAACTCATCAGTGAATTTGCACTTAAAGAACAATAATGTTTCCGTCACAACCAGCAGCTAACTGAAACTGGTGTACTACACAGCACAGTTAGCAATCCCAGAGTAAAAAAAACAACAATTTTAGATGAAATGAGTCTGTATTTGTGCTCATTTAGTACTCCACATCTCCACATCAGAGGTTATATACCTTAAAGTTTCTGTTATGTTGCAGTCGTGGTAATGACAACAATACAGCAACTGTTTTCAACCGGCTCGTTTAACTTTCTTTCATTGATGGAATATTAGTCACACTTTAGGGCTAGTTAGCTAACTGCAGTGAAAAGGATCATAGTGGGTTTCTGGCGGAAGGTACACTACTCTAATTGCCTTAAACCTGTTTCTCCCTTCAACCAGTCAATATGCCCGCAGTGTGTGTGTGTGTGTGTGAGTGTGTGTGTGCGTGTGTTCCACTGGTCAATAAAGCGTGTGCTGAGAGGCAATTGGTTGTTTTTCCTCAACTTGACACGTTTAATGCAGTCACACTTCAGGTAAACACACACAGGCACACACACACACACACATACACACACACACACACACGCTACGAGGCGATTGGGTAAATGGTATTGATTCTGTCCTGTTTTCAACTTATTTTCCCTCATAACCCCTCAGAGCTCAATCACACTCACTGACGAGCATGGAGAGTCTCTTAAATCACACCCACATGCAAACAGAAGCATTTATTCATAAGTGCAAACACGCCAGCGGACGGACAAAGCTCTGCCATTTTTGTTTAACCCAATTGAAACGCAGATGATGAAGAATTTCCACCGATGACTTCTAAAGCCACTCTTACATGCTGCGATATATTGTCCCTTCTTCCTGTCGATGAGCGTTGGTGACGACCGGATTTAATCGGTTTAAGTTTGAGCTGCTTGAATTCCACTCGCTCCGGTCATGTGTGAATCAGCCGCCTGGTGTTCGCTCCTACGTCGTGTTTATATTTGAATCTGGCCAGTAAATCAGAAAGATGTAGTGTTTTTAATTAAAGGTCCACTCTGTAGGATTTAGGGGAATCTATTGAATATAACAGTCACGTTGTCATTAGTGTATTAACACCTGAAAATCAGAATCATTGTGTTGTTGTGACCTTAGAATGAGCTCTTTATATCTACAGAGGGAGAGGGTCGTCCTCTATGGGGTCCACCGTGTTGCAATGTTTCTACCGTAGCCCAGAATGGACAAACCAAACGCTCATGCCAGAGAGGGCCTTTTGTGTTTTTTGACTGCAGTCGAGGGCGAGGCCAGGGGCATTCAATTCAGCACAATCTGCAACCTCACCACTAGATGCCACTAAATCAATTAAATGTTTGACGGCTCTAAAATACACTAATCTAGGCAAGTTATTTTTTTTACTGTATGCCAGCACATTATCCTCATGACTTAATTTTGCACCTCACCATTTACATCCAGTGCGGATGTTTAATGCAAATGCTGGAAGTAGCGTGCACATTATGTAGTGAAGTTTAAGGTGAGGCTGTGGAGGCTGGGGTGGTGCATTTGACTGTAGCATATCTGTAGAATATCCATGAATAAGATCTGTCTGTAACTTCAACCAAGCATATTGGTTCTAACTACCACTGCTGTTTATCATACTGTGGTCGCCATGTGCAGGTCATGCAGAAAACAGTCATCTGTTTAAATGTTGGCAATAAACGTAGGGTTTTGCAGAGTGTCTGATGATAGCACTGGTCAATCAGTTTTAGTGCTGCTTGGGTGTTTATTTCCATAAATGGAAATGTATACAAAGAATGCAAATCTGGTATACTAAAAGAAGTACATGTAACTTTACTCAAGTCATTCAGGAGGCCGTGTGTCCAGAAGCATTATTCTTAAGGAGAAAAAGATGGATGATACATTTCAACTGTCAGGTTTTCTGGCTCGGTTCACCCATAAATTGCAAAAGTGGAATCTAGCAATGCAGTTTTGAATTTGACCTTCATAACATAACATTGTTTCTGGGCAGACACTTTTATGTTGAATGTTTGAAATGTATTTTATTTTCACTGTACTGGTTGAATACATTCCTAAAATCTCAACATCTTACCAGATAAAAACAAGACAATCTGCCTGGCTAAATACTACTTGAGGAAAGTGGGTAAATATGGAAGGAATTGGCATGGAAATCAAAGACGATGAGTAATGATAGTTTCTAATTAGATATGATAGAATTACACGATACACAAACACGCAAACAATACTGCTCCTCGCTGCCAGTGAGGCAGAGGGGAACGCTGTTTTTTAGAGGCAGGAGTGTGAGCTTTGACACCCTCGCAGCGTCCAAGAATAAATAATTAGCGGAGTTGGCACTGGAGAAGACGGGGGACAGAGATGTCATTACTTACGCCAGATTATGGACACATGCACACATCGACTCACACATGCGTGCATATTCATATTCACACACGCACACGGACACACACTTGCTTGCAGATGTGCGGGTTTTGATTTGGCAGGTGACTTTAGATGTATCAGATGATTTACACTACACTACATTTCCCTTGATTTGTTCTTTGTTTTTTCTTCCATCTTTTGTCACATTAGCTGTGTGGCACGAGGGATGATTCTGTCTGTCTGTCACTTTGGCCCAGACTAAACTATCTCAGGAGTTATGGGATGGATTGCCATGAAACTCTGTAGATTTGTGGTCCCCAGAGGATGAATCCCTCTGATTTTGGTGATCCTCTGACTTTTCCTGTAGCGCCACCATGAGGTTCATATTTTGTTTTCGGTGAAATGTCTCAGAAACATTTGGGTGAATTGCAGCTGCTACATTTGCTACCTACAAGGTTAACTGTAATAACTTTGGTGATCCTTTGACCTTCATCACCTCAAAATTTTAGTTTGTACTTTGATTTATGAGCAAATGCCTGCAAGCTAACGTGCACTTGTTCTAATTAGCAGATGTTAGCATGCTAACAGGCTAAAGCAAGATGGCAATCATTATACCTGCCTAAACATCAGCATGTTAGCATCCTTAAATTAGCATTTAGCTCAAAGCACTGCTGCCCTGAGTTGCCCTGCTAATGTTGGAGGGTTATTAGCAGACCGGTTGTTAATCAAATCACAGATGCTGCATGTTACTGTTTCACAGGTAAAAGTCTTACGTGGCTGTCGCCATATTTGAAAATCTCATTAGGCTACTGTTTGCTGTTTGATTCATTGCCATGTTTCCAAGGAAAACCAGCTGGTGTGTTCAGTTCCTCTCACTTTGGTTAAAACCGTGTTTAGTTTTTGAAAGGTGACGAGGTGTCATATGCTGTGACATTGTAATCATTGCTAAAGAAATAAAATCCTCAGGAGCACCGTCACACTGAATTCATTTTATTAGTCACTCTTGCAGAGCCAGTATTGACCAGCAGTGTGTGTGAAATACTAAATCCTGTAGTCTCTTTGTTTGTTTCTTTTCTTTCTAATGCACCACCTCTCTGCCCCCTCCCCAAACTGCCCCACCCATGCCTCTCTAACTCACTTCAAGCGGACACGCAGACATTTGTAGACTCACATCTGGAAACAGCATTTAGCCCTGGTTGAGTCTCAGGAAGTTTTCACACTTCACGACTCATTAACCTGCAGACCTGCAGGCCTCCCAAGCAAGAGAGAGGGCAGCGGGGGAAGGAGGAGGAGGAGGAGGAGGAAGGACAGATAGGGGGACGATGGGTTGGTTACAGGAAGAAAAAGGAGAAGATTGGGGAGGGCTTGACGGATATTTGAAGACAGGGAAAAGTGAGCACTCGAGCTCAGATAAAGAGAAACTTGAATTAGCACATTTAGACTCCTCTCGATTCACCAGACCAGTAAAAAATATTGTAGTTGGATTTAATTGGTTGGTGGCTGTTTGAAGCACCAGTCAGTTTTAACGGCTGACAGGGAAAAAAAGGATCTTGAGGAGTTAACGTCAATATATGGAAGACGAACAGAAAGAGGTGCGAAGAAGTCCAGAGAAACAGATCGGACTGAGGACACGAATGAGGGGCGATGAAGTAAAGACTGGCTTGCACCAGTGTGTGTGTGTGTGTGTGTCTGTGTGTCTGTGTGTCTGTGTGTGTGTGTGTGTGTGTGTGTGTGTGTGTGTGTGCTGTCCAGGGTGTCTGTGTCCAACCCTCTGTGAGCAATGTGTCTGAGAGAAGAGCTTTCCTAATGAAACACTTCTCCCGGAGTGATAATTACACCAGTAGAAAGCAAGGACACCTCCAGTCAATGTGTGAAACTTAGCTTACTAAAACACAAAGTTCCTCCCAGGCTACTCTTTCTGTGTGTGTGTGTGGGGGGGGGGGGTGGGGGGGGGGTGTGTGCATCTGGGAGGCATGCTTTCATAGCGTGTATATGGGAGGCTGACATTATAAGCTTTGCTTAATAATCAGCCCAATAAGTTAGAGCAGACCTTCTCCCAGATGTGTTTGTATTTTTCTTTTGCAGGGAAACACGAGCTGACATTTACATGAGCTGCAGAGGCTGATTTAATGCATTCAGTTTCTATACACTTACTGTATATGAAGCCTGCTTTCTGTCTCGGGGGGTCAAATATGAAATTATATTAACTTTGCCCCCCCTCTGCCTTTGGTTTGTTCTTCCCTTTTCCTTCTCCGATTTCAATCTCTTTGGCACAGCTGACTGACAGCCTCTGCTTTCACCGCATGTCACAGTGGTTGAAATCTCACTGAGGGGCTCGATGCAGATAAGCGGCGAAGATGTGGATAAGCAGTGACAGAGCTGGAGCTCAGATAGGCAGAAGAGAGGAGAGGGGAGATGAAAAATGCTCTATATGTATTGGAGATGCACAAACACACAAAAGATACCTGTGTCTTTAATGGAATTTGCAGGAAATCTTGTATCACACTTCGACAGCCAAAGAATTTAGTTAAACAAATCAGACCTAGACCAGCAGAACAATTCAATTATTCTGCGTGGCTTTAATAAATGTTTGATATGCATTACATGGGAACTTTCTCATTCAAATTTTACGATTTAACAGTTGTGGCTTTTCCCATTAATTCTCAGCACACAGTTACAATTTGCTCTGTGGGCGTTTATTAAATAAATATGAAAAAGTTTAACAAAATTATAGTAGGAGCAGGATAGGGTGGAGATTAGCGCACATGAGTAAAACAAAAGTTTCAACTACCGGTGCGTTTATAATACAAACTCCTGGCATGCGCGCGCTGGGATCTGGCAGATGAAGTATTTAATTCTTTGGTTTAATAGATTTTTCCGCCTTTTTGGAAATATGGAAATGCCCTTGCTCCTTTAGCATGTGCAGACGTTTCCACATGGTGTAAGCAAATCTCTCTGTTTGTCCTGCTCTCGCTGTTGATGAGATTCTGAGTCTTCTGTAATTTCTATAGACATCCATAATGTTTTCCAACTGGCAGATTTACAAACAGTAGCATCTGGAGACTCTGCTTAAGGGTGGCTTTAGCTGCCTGTTCAAAACTCTTTTAAAATTCAAGGATTACCACCCTCTGGGATTTTGGTACATGACTATCCATACCTTGTGCCTTACTGGCTTCACATAGTGGTGATATAAAAAAAATAATATTTCTCCAGAGAAATTTTTTGCAAAAAGAGAAAATTAAGCAGAGTATTTGATGTGCAAGCAGCAGCTTTTCACCCTCCGTCCTCTGATTCCACAAGGAAAACACACGAGAGACACTGAGCTCAAATATATAACATTTAAAACATGGAAAGGGGTTTGTGTGTTTGCTGTTTGCGTCGACAGTGGAAGCCTTTCGGTGCATTCATAGATTTTCGTGTTATCATTAGCCCACAGTGCTTCAGTGAGGATCTTATCATTGCAGATAGTTTGAATGAGGAGCTCCAAAATAGCAGTTTTCATTAAAGACGTGTGGGGACTGATTATATTCTGGATGAGTAACGTACCGAGACGCCTGTCCCCAAAATCTTTTTCATTCATTTCGTTTGGGCCAAATTAAATGTTTGGATGGGCTCATTACAGGCCTGTGGCAGCCACAGATCTTCTTTTTTTTTGTCTGAGCATTTGATTGCTGTCGGGATTAAAGAGAATTTCAACAATTATAACAAAAAAGGCTTTTAAAATACATCACCCACCGTAGCTTTAACCACTCTGCTATCAGACACCTGTATTAGATTTGTTTTCTGAAGGCAGGCAAAAAAAAAAAGACTTTATGCCGATATGATCTTAAATCAAGGCAATAATTGCTTTTTTTGTGTGTCTGACGGGATATTTCTTCTTACCAGGCAGTTTTTTTGTTATGTTGAAGTGTTTTTTTGTCCTTAATTACCTTAATAAGATATTATAACTTCTTACTGAGATTTTATTTCTGGTTCTGAGTGACTTAATGCTTCAAACTAGAATTTCCAGAGTTGTAAAGCTGTTTGATCGAGCACAAAACTGCTTTGTCCAAGTCTGAATTTCCTTGCATCCAGACAAATGTTCTTGTATCAGTCTGGCTGCACTACTTTTAAGATAACTGCGTCTTTGAGACGAGATGTTTTTTGCTTGTTTTTAAAATGTTCGTCAGTGGTTTCTGCTATGTTGGCAGATAATTCTGCTCATTTTAAGTAACATTTCCTCGTTTTTATGGATTTTTTTCAATACTTTCAAAATTTTTGCAGCGAAATGGTTCGTGGGAAATTCGTGTTTTCATTACTGAATCGTGAAATGTCTGAAAACCGCAGATTTCATAGTTCACTGCGTTTAAGATGGCTGTTACATCAAATATTTTGTATTGACTGCATCATTTCCATAGATTAGACAAGACCATTTAGTTCTTCATAGAACCTGCAATAAGCTACGACATCATTGTAAAAATGGTCCAAACAACCACCAACATATTATAAAAGAACCAATAAACCAATTATGAAAAACAAATTTAAAAACAAGTGGCAGCGCTTTTAAAGAACAGCGTGAATACAATTCAGTGGTAACCATTGGGATGTCCGTGTTGTTTTTCCACATGCCGAGTGAATGAAAGCCCACTTATCATTTTGCCAATTAGTTGCTTGATGGCTTTCAGCTGAAATTAGCCCCTCCACTGCTGTGGAGTGCAGGTTAGACTGCAGCAGCCACTAAATGAAAAGAGATACTTCAAGTCTCCTGAATGAATCAGATAGATAACAAACCAACTCAACGCTGCATCGTCAATGTGCTACTTAACTGCTCGCAAACGTGTGCGAGGAACGTGTTACATCATTTCCTCCATGTTGAATAGTGAAGTCAGGTAATGGAGATGAAACAGCAGCACGACAGGATGGTTGAAAAAATATGATTTGTAATTATTATTATAGCATATAAAAGATGAACAACCACAGGCGCCACATCTGTGATGTATATGCAGATATTGGTGGGATTAATATATTGATTATGTTATTCTCTACACTGCAGATCTACTTATACATATAAACAAATATTGGGAGCTTATACTCAACAGCTATTAAAGAGCAACAGTGCAGGGAGAATCTGTGCTCAGACAAGTCATCTATATACAGGCTAAACAGTAATGGAGATAATATACCACCCTGCCTAACCCCAGTACTGACATGAGAAGAATTAACTCTGTCTTATCTGCTATAATCTGCATGGTCTAACAGGCATAACAATACGTAACCATTTAAAAGTAGATATTTGGGTCATCCTCTAACACTTCTTAACATTTTCAATCAAAAGCTTTCACGGCAAGAGAGAAAATGGTGAAAATACTCAAATTTATTCACATATGAAGTGTTCCTGAGCCCATGTAGTAACATCCTTTATCCAATCATGTGTTTGCAAAGAGGTGAACCTCGCTCCATCCTTGCTGGTGAACGACTGAGCCTTTCCAGGATGCTCCTTTCATACCCAATCATGATACTATCACCTGTTACCAATCAACCTGTTTACCTGTGGAACATTCCAAACAGGTGTTTTTGGGGCCTCCCACAACTTTAAAATCCTGTAAAACAACTGAATGAGCATGTTTTTGATGCATGAAAGGTTCCTCATGCCTCACTGTCATCTTTCTTATAGCTTTGGACTCTTCGCCAGCCCTCGTTTTCATTGCGCTGACAGAGGTCAACGTCGTCAACAGGAAAGGTTTTGTTTTGCACACAATGAGTCCGATCATTGGCTGCGGTAAGAGGCTTTTCTGTTTGTTACAATCTTTTCTTTGCATGTTCCGGAATGAATCTGCCCTCATTTACTTGTTTATTTTACTAAAGCAAGTAGTGTATTCAAACATATCACTGGTCCATTTTAACTCTCAAACAGCATAGAGACCTCTCTTGCCGCAGGTTCAATTTATTGAGTTATCACAGTGCAATTAGAGGTGTAGGCAACAGAATTTTAGGGTTTTGTGATTTAATGCTCATTGCAGTTGCTTCCTTATGTCTTTGTGTACCCACTCTTGTACTTTTAAACTTTTTATCAATGAATCACAAAACATATTGCTGGTGATTTAGTGTCTTGCAAAGGCCAAATATCATCAATATTTGGCCTGTTTGGTATTTCAGATAAAAAGCAGACATGTGTTTTTGCTCCAGTGTAGATCAGGTGTATTCAGGGACTGGCTTCCTCTTCCTCCATTTCCATGTGCTGCAGGGTCACTGAGCAAACCTGCTCAGGTTGCACAGGGATACCTGTGGTGGATAAGCTGTTGTACTTAGTCGGGAATGAAAGAGGGGAGCCGAAGATGACACAGATTTTATCCACAGACTCAAAGCATGCATTTAGTGTTGGTGTTGGGAACATTGTTGTGCAGATTGTGGTTGATCATACGGTTAATGACGGAACGAAAAGAGCTGTTCGTGCACTGCACTGTGGGACTTTGAGGGGTCGTGAACTTCTGCTTTTGATGCCTGAAAGGAAGCTATTTGCGGAGCTTCGTGTGAGGGTGTATAGCACCAGCAAAAAGGTCACATACAAGCGTCATACAGGTAGCATGCATAAAGGAGTGGCTGCAGCTTGTTCCACTGGAGAGACTCCCTCTTTGGGAGCAGTGAACAGGAGGTGTGAAGTGCTTTCAGATCAATTTCTCAGGTGTAGGGGAGGGCCAATCAAATCTCTGCTCGTTCTAGTCTTACCATACCAGTTTATCTTTCTGTTTGTGACCCTTTCTTCCAAATATTCACAACAACAGGTACAAATGTTTGACTGCTTGCTGATTTTACACTTGTCATAGGTGTGAACTCCTTGCATTGAAAGACTCTTTGTTCTCTGAATGATTCTTCATGCCTATAGTGGTTGTAAAGATCCCTTTCTAAAGCGATTTTAGTGTACAATGACCAATAAGATGGACTTTAACAATGAACAGTGGTCCTATTTGCAAACTCAAACTTCGATCTGTATCTTTCTTCTCTTTAGAAGCAAACAATGAGCTGCATTAGAAAGCCACAACAACACATAAAAAATAAGGGTCCTGGCTTTAATCAATGTAGAGATTCTCAAACTGCAAAGCGTGGGAGAGTTGAACAGGGGAACATGGGAGGAGCGACGTGAGACGTGACTTTGCATGAGAGATCATCCTCCTCAGAGTCATCGAATCTGGACACACGAACATGACGCACATATTTTACATTCAGCGAGGCTTCCAGTTTCAGGTGAAGTCATCTCCACTGTCTGCCAGAAAGAGATGCTCCGTATAGCTCCAGAACTTGACTCAAAAGCATCGCATTTTAAGGTTTTCTTAAGTGTGAAAGTAATCCAGTCACAGATGTGTGTACATGCGTGAGTACACTGCAAACAGGAGCTGCTAATGGCTAATTCGGCATCATTTTAATAGTGCTAACTTAACTAAATGTAAACTAATCTAGGGTAAAAAAAAAGAGACAGGGCCAAAGTTGTAGCTCACAGCTAAATGACTTCATGGCGACAATATACTTCCTGTTTGCATCCCCCAAAGACCTCAAATTATAGGAAACTTAGAGCATGATTATCCCCAAATAGAAGGGATGCAGTGGTCTCAGGTTAGTCTTAGGGGGTGTATCCTGATTTAAGAAGAGAACAAATAGGTGCTTATCTGCGAGTGTTGTACTAATGAGAATCTAATCTGCTCACCTTACTAACTGGCTACATTGACGGATTGGTTAAGATGAGCTAAACACTTTCTAGTCCAATGTTGTCATTATCAAGTGTTGTTGCAGTGCCAGTGTGGCTTATTAGCATCCCATGCAACTTCAGGGATGTGCACCTCCTACACTGCATTCAGAATGATCAAAACACCGTAGCATACACCCCCCCCCCCACCCCCCACCCTACTTAATTTGCTGTCAGTTTATAGATAATGTGTCTTTTCTTGTAGATCACATTTTAAGATGGCAAGCAAAAGTGTCGTGCGAGGAAGCCGTGTAAATAACAGTGACCTAGGACTATAAGAGACTGCATGCCTGCTGCATCCACTATATATTCAGCTCAACTACCACAAGGTGATTTTACAGAGTGAAAATTTTTCATGTTTTAAAATTATATTTGGTCATGAATTATTAAATCCAATCACTATTAATTCAGTTTCCAGGTTAGCGGCCATTCGACTACAGGTTAATAAGCATACGGGCTAAAAACAGCTGAGTCAGCACTGATTGACTGCCGGGTTTTGATTTACTCGACGTTCTTCTTTTGCAACTGTGGACACATTACCAACCAATTATACAACTGAAAACTTTTACCGGGGTTCAATAAATCACACTTTATGTCAAATGTGACCTCTGTGTCGTCCTGAGTAGAGCAAGTCAGGATGAAGGAACGTCATTGGAAATACTCGCCTCAGAGGTGCACACATTTACTCAAGTACTGTGTCCAAGTAGAAATCTGAAGTACTTGAGTATTTCTGTTTCATGCTAATCAATCAGAAAACTACGTTGGCCTATGTTTTACTCCAACTCATTTTTGACAGCTGTATTTACAAATTTAGAATTCACATACAGATATATGATAAATAATGAAGCTGATCCAGTATGATGCATTGTTATAGATTAAACCGTTTATAAAGTGGTAAAAATCAGCCCCACTAGGAGCAGCCGTAAGACTGCTTTCACATTATCACATCTGTGATCCTGTAAGATCAGATATTCAGTGGTGGAAAGTAACTTAGTACATTTACTCATCTTAAGAATAATTGTAATGGCGCCTGTACTTTACTCGAGTAGCTATGTTTTGTACTTTTTTTAAACTCTATTTATCTGACAGCTTTTACACATTCATATTTTAGATACAAAACATTTGATAAACAAATAAATAATTATGCTTTATAAGTTATAAGTAATAACGGTTCAAATGAGCTCCAGCCAACAACAGTGAAATTCCACCTACATGTTAATAGGATGATATAGACAGTGGTGGAAAGTAGCTAAGTACATTTACTCAAATACTGTACTTCTGTGGTAATTTACATTTTATGCTGCTTCATATTGGAACTTAGGATGTTGATTTTTTTTACATACGAAAAAAGTCACCATCATAATAAAATAACCTGCCAGACTACTGATGAAATTAGCCTTCATCAACTACAGCTGGAAAATGTTATTTACACATTAATTAATCAGTGATAGCAACACAATAATTTAATGTATAATAATGTAGAAATCAAAGGGAGCTTCTTTGCTTAATGAGAAGGGTTTTTTTTCTACCAATTCTTCTCTAATAAGTAGACATGTGAATGCAGGACTTTTACATAATGTACGCTGTGATATTACTGATCTGAGAACTTTGATCACCACTGAAAACATAACAGTCGGGGCCATTTTTCAGCACATTTTGACACTGATAATGATGTTGTCAGTACTGGTACAGTGTGTTATTGCTTCTGTACTTAAGAAATGCATACTTCCTCCATCGCTGCAGGTCCAATGCAAAGGCTGTGGCAGCTTCACAGCCAGGAAAAACACAGGGCCAGTATTGATGATCGATACCTGCTGAAATAGTTGTGTGCGCTTGAATCTTTTGTCAGGACATGTGTCTGTCACTTCCACGCTTCAGTTAACCCCAATCAGCTGGTGCCAGACCTCTATTGAACAATTTGTCTCATACGCTGTAGATAAATAACACACACCATCTCTCTATATATATACAGTATGTGTGTGCGCGCGCGCGTGTGTGTGTTTAACTCTCTGATGCTGAATCAATGCGACACCTCAGGGATGGCACGGTGGAGGGAGGGTGGGGGTGAGGGAGAGGAGGGTCGTATGCCAGCCTCGTTCTTCACACTTTTTTTTAAAGGAGAGGTGTGTGCGAAATAATACGCGCTCATTAGGAGCGCGCCGGCTCCTGGTTAATTCATCCTGGACTGTCATGGGCTTGTGTACGACCCCCGGGTAACACATAAATCACGCGCAGAACCAACCGGTCGAGCGGCAAGCTTCATGCCCCTAACGCCGCTGATTTATCAACCAAATTACTGCGAGTCCTGCTCGGCCCCAACACTTTGCCGAGGAAATCACCGACTAACCCCTGAGCGAACCGATTTATTGAAAAGCTGTCCCCCTCCACCTCCGTCTCCCCGCCCGGCCCCGCTTTCTGTGTCACTCCACTCATCTCTCACTGACTTAATTAAAATCTATCCCGTTGGCTCGTTGGCATTTATTACAACCACTGGGCTAATGAAACAAAGAACACGACAAAACCAAAGCTGCTTTGTGCCCATAAACGTTCATTAAACCACAACACACACACACACACACACACACACACACATACACACACACACACACTCCTCACTGTACTTATTGGCATTTAAAAACCAGGTGGGTTTACTGGGATGTCTCAGTCAGTACCCAGAAAACACTACATTTTAAAAATGAATGTGTTTGCTGATGTTACTTTGACGCCCTCCTTGTTTGGCCTCTCGAAGCTGCAAAATTAGCAGCAATAATTGCAAAAATCAAACAGTTTTTCATCAAGCAGGCTTCGGGTTTTACTGCCCCTCTGACCTCCATGATATGCAGAACAGCCCTGCAGTGCTAACCCCTTCCCCTCAGCCACAGACTGGGCTCGCACATGTGAGAAAGGAAGCAAAATATGACACTAATTTTGCACCAGCGAAGTTAATATTTCACGTTTTGTGTTAAATAAGTGCGCACATGTTTAGCATTTTTGTTTGCTGAAATGTCTTTCAGTCACAAACCATGAAATGTGCCTTATCTGCTCATGTCATGTTTCACAGCTGGAGTTTCTGATGCTGCAAACACAATGTGACACTTTCTCCAGGTGACTTCCAAAGCATGTGGGTTAAACTCATCTTTGTAAACAATCTTCGAGAAAAGGTAATGATAAAAGGTTGTTGTTTGGCTGTCGAGCTAATAACGTATATTCTCTAATAGTTTTAATTAACTTGACCTCTAATTGGTTTTCACAAAATTGAGATTCTCTTCAGGAAGTGTGAATTCATCTGAGAAGATTTAGTGAGCAGGTGCTTCTGGTCTTTTCATTAGACCGAAGTGCATGATTTCACTTCTGTCACACAACTTCACTCTTGACCTCAGAAAAAGAAGTTTGACCAAAAAAAAAAAAAAATAAATCTCAGCTTTAGGTCCACTTTTCCAGTGCTTTCATCCACATCTTCATCAGCTTTGATGAAGTCTACAAATCTTTATTAACACTGATATGTTTGAACAACAAAAGTGAGAAATCTTTGACTCTGAATAAGACTGAATATATTATTAGGCCTGTGAGTGTTTACACTAGACCTTCGTTAGAAATGACTAACACCTGACAGGGCCCAGTGTTGTCTGTTAGAGGGTCCAGGCTCAGTATAAATAATGTAACACCGGTTTCTAACTCAAGCAGGTCTGGCATACTGGTTGTAGACCCATCCAGTCCGGATCAAAGACCCCTAAACCTAATGACAAAAGCTGCTAATTTACTCCTCGGCGGAGGCAGGGAGGTGATGGAGAGCCAGGGAGGGTGGAGGTGGGGGGCAGTGGGTTGTAATAGGTTCTTGAAATTACGTTGATAATTAATTGTGCAAATTTGTTTCTATTAAATAAGAATAACACGTATATTGAAGAACTCAATTAGCGTTAATTAATCCTGCCACTAAAAACAACGCCGATTGGAGGACCTTCTCTTCTTCTGTGATTCTCTCCAACCTCAGGCTGTTTTTTCTTCGCTCCTGGAGGTTAGGCAGCCATTGGACTCTCTCCTCTCCCCTCCTGCTTTTTTTTTCTTGCCTCCTCTTGAGAATTGGAAATGGGGGATGGAGACGGGGAATGTGGAAGGTGCTAAATTAGCTGGCTGATCCGCGCTCATTGCCGCATACACATCCCCCTATTACTGCGCCCCAGCGCCGCTTAATATTCCGGGCATGGCGGGCGCGTCTAGATAGCAGATTTATCAAATGGGAAAATGAATGTATGATGATCAGTTAAATTGAAAATCAGCGGCCGGGTGACAGGCCGCACTGACACCTCGGTAATTAGAAAGAAAAATGATGGCGTCCGAATGCATAATAGAGCAAAAACAATTTACGCTATCCCCCCACGCCGTAATGATCGCGCGTTCAAATTGAAAATTTCTCCCGGTTGAAATTGAATTCATAAAGTGTGATGCATGAGCGGCACGGACACAGCGGGAGGGCCCGCCCGGTCCAGGCTCCGAGTGATCGATTGGTCGTTTGTGTTGGTGCGACCAAAATACCTCTCTCTCTCTCTCTCTCTCTCTCTCTCTCTCTCTCTCTCTCTCTCTCTCTCTCTCTCTCTCTCTCTCTCTCTCTCCCTCACCCCCTGACTCACCCTCATCCACTCTGAGTTTCCCCAGTGTTTCATGCTGTGGCCCCTAACTAGACAGACAGATATTTTTTGGATTCAAAAACGGACATATTTTGTCCCTTTCTTCCCAAACTCATATTTATTCATGCTTTGCTGCTCTGTGGCATTTTTATCCTGCTGAAAGTCAGTTTAAAACTGAACAGTGTACAAAAGCAGCTAAAATCATGTGACGTCTTAATGCAAGTCTGTTTCTAGAGCTGATTTGCTCTGTAAAACCCTAATCTGTTGGATTATACCTCTAAAATACAGTTTGAGTTGTGAGGTCATCATTATTTCCAAATTAATTAAAGCTCCAGGTATAAAGGCTACCCTGTAAAGCCAGTTTCAAATAAACATGCTGCAGGCTATAGTGAGAGGCCGTTTACATGCTCATGCTTTAAAACGGGTTAAAGTCCTGATGGAGGATCAGATATGCTGCCTCTGATTTTGGAGGCCTGTTCAATGTCCAAAGTTTTCCACAGTGATGATAATCCTGTTATTCAGTTTTATTTGGCAGAAAAATGTTCATGGTCTGTGACAAAGGCGCGTTTCGCGTCTGTCCACGCATGCCCTCACACTACACACGCACACACACACACAAACACACACACACATACGGGCCTGCTGGAGAGGCCTTGCTGGAGCGAAATCAAACCTATATTTTCTAATTAATCGTACTCTTGAAACTAACCGATTATAATAAAGCGTTTCCCCCGCCAAAAAAGGGAATAAAAGTAGAAATTTCACAGAGCGCGCGCGGAATGAACGATTTAATGTGATTGTTTCGGTCGAAGGGGACGTTTCCTGAGGCCTTATGGGAAAATAATGTCCTTATGAATTAAATAATAGGGTTATTACTTTCATTGATTTTAGCTGTCTGGGAATTTAGTGTTCAGCTTCGGTCTTAACCCGTCCTCCTCCTGCTGTTTTTCACTCCCGCTCCCTCCTCGTCCTCTTGTCTAATTATTTTCCTATAAGCCCCCGCTTCCTACAGCGCAAATAGCAGAGTCACTGAGCGAAAATTATGTAAATATTATTAAAGGGACTCAGGCACGGAAATTCATTTTAGGTCGGCGCAGCAAAGTAAAGCTCTGTCCCTCGGATCCCCCTCAATTTATTTGCAAATAAAGGCGAGGTGACCGGGAGGGATCAGGGATATTTAGCCGGGCTGTCAACACGGCTCCTCCGCGCACCGGCTCGCCAGAATTAATGGTTTTAATAATTGGGATTTCAGTTTCCAGGGAATTGGTGGCGTTTACACTTCATAAGCTAAACACACTCTCTCCTAAACGGGCGCGCGCGCGCACGTCCGGCCCGGCGCACGTGGGCACACACCTGCGCATTGAGGAGAATCCGTCTTCTCTTGTGTCCCTAAACATCTCTAATTCAGCCATCCTTCACTTTCTTTCTCCCGCCTTACTTTTTTTGAGCTCGGCCCATAACTGGTCAAAAAAATTATTAATGCAAGCCCGGCGCATCACTCGCCTCCTCTCCCCCTCTTCCTCTTCCTCTCCTATATCTTTATCTGTCTCCCCCCCGAGGGACTCGCAGTCCTATTAGAACAAATGACGAGGGGCCCAGGCGCTTTTGTAAAAAGGCGCAGGCAGGCGGGCGCGCGCCTGTCCTATTATGTGCGACACATGATCAATAGGGCGATAACGCAGCAACATCAATATAAGCGACAGAACAATGAGGGATATCATCGAACATCTATCTTAATATAGCCGACTACAAGGGCCGTCTGACAACCGCGGCAGCTCATGAAAATTCCGCCCCACGAATCTACCACCATCTCATCCTCCTCCTCCTCCCCGCGCTCAATAGACTGTGCGCACTCGGGCCCACGCGCGCACGCTTGCGAACACGCACACATACACGATGCAGCTGGCGCGGCTATTATTTTCCCATTTCAATTTGACACCCCTGCCTTTCATGCTAATTCTATTATTGTAGGAAGTTTATGTGATTCCATATCACTAGAAATCGGTAATGTCTAATAACCCTTTGGGCTGAAAGGAGGGGAAAAAACTGCCTCGAGACCCGCGGCAGCCAGTGGGAAAATAATTACTTTCATATCAAAACTCAGCAGGAGGCGCAGGGTCCTATAGCCCGCGGCCACTAACCTCATTCCAGCTCGGCCTTTCAAATGAATAAATTTGTTAAAGCAATAAATACAAACAGCCAGACGGACTTGAGCCCCAGCTCCGGCTCACTACACAGAGAAAAAGGAGGATTTATCTGCTGGAACACGACAAAACTCCAGCCGCCATGATCCAAGGTTCTGCCACACAGCAACCTCCTTTTTTTTTTTTGTACCTTTTCCCCCTAGCATGGACCTGGGAAGACAGTGATTCAATTTAAACAATAACTTTATTTATCAAAATGTTTACATATAAATATCATTTTCTCATTTTTACAATATCTGAGGATTTTTGTTGTGTGTGAGATGCTTATTGTAGCCTAGTTTTTGTTACAGGTTGGTCAGCAAAAAAGAGAGAAGGAACCTGCTTCTAAAGGTGTTGAGGCCTAAAGCCTGAATATGAGGACGGCCACAGCTTTTGGGGGCCATCTGGATTGATCACACATCATGATTAAAAAATAGATGAGAATTAAGTCTCCTGATTCCTGATATGTTTTAGAGTGTCTCAGCAGAGCTTTGGGAATGTTTGAATAGTCTGAGTGGTGTTCCTGGTCCTTTGTTTATGTTTGCTCCTTGCAAGTGTTAGTCCATATCGACATCCTCTCCATCTGTTCCGGGTGTTTCTTGACAGTCTGTGTTTGCCTTGAGATGCTCAGAGAGGTCTGGAGACGCTCGCTCCTCTCTTGCACCCTTCTCTTTAGCACACAGCTCGGCAGCTTGGCAGCCATTGGTCGCCGCCTCCGTTCGAACTTTCAGACTCCTCTCCTCGCTGCTGTCGCCGGACTGTGCCGAGCTCAGCCTGGCCAGGGCCGTCTGAGCCATGCTGCTCGGTGGGGGAGAAACAGGAAATCTTCCATCGCCGCAGTCACCACCACACTCCTCCGTGTCTGTTCCGTCCACTCTATTGCTAACGTGATTGTGGTGGTGCTGCGTGCTATGCTCCATATGATCCGAGTTCAGAGGCTTAGTGACGAAGCTAGAGAGGTCAGAGGGAGCAGGGCTCCCTTCACTTGGCACACACCTCTGTCCCAGGCTGAGCCTGTTAATGCTGTTGTCCTGACACGGTGAGGCCTTCAGGGCTGTTTGGGGCACTAGAAAGCCCAGGGGCTGATGGGTAATGGGGTAAAGCAAGAAGTGACCTTTACCCACCAGTGTCCTCTGACTGGGCAATGAGGGGAAGTCCAGCTGAGATTTCCGTCGAGGCGTGGCGTCGGAGAGGAGGCTCTCCACGCTGAAAGGGTTGCGTTTCTGCAGGGCAGAGGACCTCGGGACTCCGGGGCTGGAGCTGTGCGTGCTGCCTGGAGAAACCTGCTCCGGTTCTCCTGTGGTTCTTTGGTTTTGGTGGTTTTGTAGTTGGCTGAAGTCGTGTCGTGTTTGGTCACAGCTGGATTCCGTTTGGTGTCCTCCTGCACCCTTTGTTGCTGGCAGTTCAATGTGAATAGTCCCATTAACGCTCGAAGACTGCTGCTCGCTGTCAGTGAACTGGGAGACCCCGCTGTCACTCTCCGAACCTCCAGGTGTGTGGAAGCTGTCACCTGCGAGGAGTTTGTTCTGCGACTTCAGCAGCTTCCTCTCCTGTTTCCGTTTCTTCTTCTCAGCGCGCTCCTGCTCCCTGCGTGCGATCTCCTCGGGGTCCATGGGCTCGCCGCTGCACGTGGTCGGGTGGGAGTTGTGAGCAGGCCGCCCCGGCCCTTTCTTTGTGTTCTCCTTTTTTCTCCATTTTGCACGTCGGTTTTGGAACCAAACCTGTGCACACGCACAAACACACACACATGAAATACACACATACACAGGTGGAAAATTGGCACATGAGATGATTGTTGTCTGAAAATATTTCTTTCCATGTCAAACACCATCTAGGAGCTCATATATTCCTTCACAATACTATATTTCATGTAATGTTTTGTTTTTGCAGTTTTGGCATTCAGGCTGAATTAACTTGATTAATGGATTGGTTGATTATTCTGGCACACCAGATAATTAATCGTCAACAATTTCAATTAATCATTTACATTAATTCAAATCCAAAAAATGAGCAGCGATTAGATTCCCCAATATGATGATTTTGTGCCCTTTTCATGATTTGTGTCAAAATAAATCAAAGATCTTTGTGCTTAGGACTGTTGGTTGGACAAAAAAAAGCTAACTCAAGACCTCACCCTGGGCTCTGGGGTATTGTGAAGGGCTTGTTTCACTGTTTCCTGACATTTTACATAATAAATAATCGTAAAAACAATGCATCAATTAATCGTCGATGAACATAATTGCTCGCAGCAGCATTAGTTGGAACAACAATGCAACTTTTATCAAACAAGGCCTTTGTTCCCTATAACCGTACATCTTAACATGAAAACCTCCACAATCTGAGGCAAACCACTACAATATCCCCGCAATAAATCCCTCCTGTATGGACACTGTAATGTTGACTGTCTGACAGCAGCTGCATCAGATGATTCCATTAAAATCTGTGGCAGTTTTTGAGGATGAGTTTGAGTATTTTGGGTCATTTTCTTGGATTGAGGTGTTCCTGGTGATTTATCCCCCTCAAGGAAAAAAACAGGCTACATTAGACAAAACGCCACTCGTGGTGTGTGTGTGTGTGTGTGTGTGTGTGTGTGTGTGTGTGTGTGTGTGTGTGTGTGTAGACAACCTCAGACAACAGACCTCACACCTGCCATGACAACAAATCAGTGTCAAAGTGATTATCAGATAAGGACAAAACCATATTGCCTCCAAATCCAAACAAATTCCACAAAGCTCTGAGAGAAGTGAAGCCTTTCTGCCCGCCTGTGTCTTTGTTTGCTGGAGCTCGAAACATCTAAAGAGTACATTAGGTTAATGGGTCACAGAGGCGGACCAGCAGATGCACACATGTGCTGGTGTTAATTACCAATGAGTCTGTGTAATGGGCAACTCCGCAAATTACGTTTAATTGTACCGTGGCTAAATCAGCCGCATCCCGTCTCTGCATATTCTTTCACAGCCTGCCCGCGCTCATATGGGGCTTAACACTTGCACGGCAACCCCCGGCTCTCCACCCTCCGCACCGCGCCAAGAGAGGCAGCTTCCCCCGCCTGAGAGCTCTCACCGCCCGGCCTCTGGGCGCGCTCAGGGCCGTGTGTTCGGCGCTGATAACGCCAGGAGTTTAGCATGCAGAAGTAGGATCCGCGAACATTGGATAATAAGGACGGGACACCAACATCATGTGCGACAATGGCGCTTCTTATGAATTGTTAATGTTGGTTATATCTTTCCCCCGCAAACCTGGTGATAAAGGAGCGTTAAGCAGCTTGAGGGAACAATAATCTGAGGTTTAGGAGCGAAATCCCCAAACAACACACAGCAACGGCGAGCTCTGCTTGTGTCCCGCTTTTACTCCATCCAGCCATGCATGAGAATTATATGTGGCTCATTTAGAAATACATGAATATACGTTAAATGACAAAGAATATCATAAATGGATACACACTGAGCAAATAATACGTACTAAACCTGTGTTTTTCTTTCATTATGATAATCGTTGTTATATTAATTATTATTATTATTATTATTATTATTATTATTATTATTATTATTATTATTATTATTATTATTAACCAAGTAAAGAATCCTCAAATCATGAAATGGGCCTATGCTTTCACAAACTTTAACAAAATTTTATTTTACATACTCTTCCTTTTAAGTAATTGCTCAAATTTCTCTTGCACAGTTAAACTGTCGTTATTATTATTAGAATTATTATTAGTATATACTTGTTGTTGTTGTTGTTATTATTAATCATAATATAAAACAATAACAATGATAGTAGTATTATTAATAGTAATACTAATATATGTTAAATTGTTTAAATATACTTTGCCATTACAAAAAACATAATCATGAAATATCGTTCTTTACTATCACTTTATGTATTCAATAATAATTATTATAATGACTGTAAGAATAATGAATAATAGCCTAAAATAAATAATAATAGAGAAATAATTAGGTCTACTTCATCTTGAATTATTTTAAACCTTAATTGAACCACCTCAGACTACATAATTTGGGGTAGTATGTGAATAAACTGTCAAATAATTCGATATTTAAAAAATTGATTGCAAAGAAAGAATAATAGTTACCATTTTCACCCCTCGGTTTGCTCAGTAAATAGCCTTGTTTTTATTAACCCATAAATCAATAGGTTGCCTCCATGCATAATTCAAAAGAGACTCTTTATTGATGCTTTGATAATTGACAAATAGCTATCTCGGTGTGGGGTAGGCCTTCGTGGGCATCACAGAACAAACGCCCCTCTGACATTTCCTTAATAATTAGATGTTTGGTGGATTTTTTTCAGTCTGTGTTTGGATTTTTTGAAAAAAACACAACAGCAACTCAAAATAATCCGTTTCTCCTCCACCAGCTAAGTAAATGAATGAATGCTTCTCAGGACACTGGACTCGTCTCTTGCTGTCTTTACCTGAACCCTTGACTCCACGAGGTCAAGCCTGAGCGCGAGCGCCTCCCGCATGAACACATCCGGATAGTGACTCTCGTTGAAAGCCTTCTCGAGCTCCTCCAGCTGCCACCCGGTGAAATTCGTCCTCGTGCGTCTCCGTTTACAACCGGGACTGTCCTTATCCGGGTCCCCAGAATCTGCATTGGTCGGCGTGTGTGTGTGCGTGTGTGTGTGCATGTGTGTGTGCGTGTGTGTGCGTGTGTGTGAGAGAAGAGAGAGAGAGAGTAAGAGAGAGGAGAGACTGTCATGGCAGAATTTGCTTAAGCACCAGTTTAGTGTAAAACTGCCCGCTGCCACACCTTTCTTTCCATCGCACGTGAACTCTGACACATCATGTTACAACATTTAGCGTAAATGTCATAATTGATGTGTAAAAGCGTTCCCAATAATTGATCAATTCAGTTATGACCATGTAATACCCAAGAATCAGCCGCCAATATCAGTGTAATGCCAAATTCTCACCTTTATCTTAACATACAGTGTCATTTTTACATTAAACTATTAATTATGAGCCTGCACATAAACTTTTTTTATCGATTCTTTTTAAATTCTCCACGCTCCAAAACTTCTAAACAACATAGTTTTCTCTGCAGAATGACTTTCTCGTTCAAAATATGCATTTAAAATAATAATAAAAAAGTGTATAATTCACCCTCAAAGTTCACAACAAATCGCCTTCTTTGGCCAAGAAACAAGCCACTAACATTCTGTTATAATGCTTTGTTTATTAATGAGGCACCAGACAGAAAGAGCCAGGCCTACCTGAGAGTTTGAACTGCTGGCTGTCGGACGAGAGCAGCGGGTTGGAGCTGACCACCGAGGCCGAGCAGGAGCCGTTAAGTAATCCGTCTATAGAGAAGGGGACGGCGGCCGCGGACTGGAGCTGGTGCCCGCCGGCGAGCTCGTAGACGTGCTGGTGATGGTGGTGGTGGTGGTGATGGGGACCGAGCGCGTACGGGAAGCCCACCAGCCCGCCCAAGGAGCCTCCGAACTGGGCGTGAGGATGCTCGAGTACCCGACTGTCCATGCTCGCCGGGGCTGCGGCGGGGCCGAAGTGAAGATGCAGAGGGAGGCAGTGTGGCTGAACATGCAGTCAAAAAAGCAAAAGTCAGGGAGAGGAGGAAGAAGCTGCGAGGAGGAAGAGGAGGGGGAGAGAAGGGAACCCAGACGGCCGTCTGCCGCGGCCACGGTAGGCTGCGGTGTGAGGTGAGGCGGCGGAGACCAGGCTGTACGAGGTATCTCACGTTTACGGTCCAGCCGAGATGTCAACCCTGCTCTGTCTCTCCGCGAGCCAGCTCATTAGGGCTCCTCCATCTGCTCGCGGGACCAATAAGAAACGTTAATCGCCCTGTGACGTCAGAGTCGCGGTTAATGGAGTAACGGAAGGCAGAGCACGAGGGAGAAAGAGAAAGAGAGAGAGAGAGGACGCGTTTTTTTCCCTTTCCAGATCGATCGCTAATTACACCTGGCGCGGTCCTTTAATTCAGCCCTGTCAAAACAATGAGGCCGAGGCTTAGCCGGCGCGTGGAAGCAGCCCGGTGATTGATAGGCCGACTCCATTAAATTCTCCGGAATATAACCTGCACGTTTTCTGTATTTATTGCGAGAAAACACGTTCGCTCCTAACTTTAACTTTTAAAGCAATCACTCTTTCCTCTCCGCGCGTCTCGTCTCCTCTCGCCTCGCTCGCTCGCTCGTGCGTGCGCGCGCGCTCCCGCGTCACGCGTGTGTAAGTGTTTTATAGGGGCATTCAGTGCCAGATTGATCCAATAACAGCGCCTTTATCATCCCCCCTTTTCCTGAGCTGTCACATCGCATTTTAAACTACAAGCCTCTCTCCATCTCCCAGGCACACCCTCCACCTCCTCCACACGCACACACACACACGCACACAGTGTGTGAACCGTCCTACCGAAGCCAAACTCCGCATCATTATCTCGATTTTTCACCCGAGCAGTTTACACCGATGTTTAGTTGTAAATGACGACCGGAGTGGGTTGTACATGATGTGATGTTTCCAAGAATTCATCAGTCGCACATGCAGCCTGAAACTGTGCATGTATCGTTACAGGACAATATTTGGGCGCCTTTTTGCTCTAGTTTACCGATGTTTTTTTTAAATCCTTGAGTCTATAATTGTTGCTGGTTTCCACAAACAAGGTTATGTAGGATATATATATAAAAACAAAAATGAGTAGCCTATATGATTGATAATATTTATAAACATAACACAGATTATCAATCATGGCGAGGTAAAACAATCTCACCTCGAGGTTTGTAGCTGTCCTAGAGCTTTCATTCATATCTCATGACAACTGTGCAAACTCTACCTGCTGATGGAGATCACAAGCGCCACAACAGCTGCCATGGATCTGGAGGTGAGATTGTTTTGCCATTTTTAAAGTCAAGAATAAACTTTAAAAAAATTCAGTTATTAACTATCAGACAGCCAGAGCAAGTGGACAGACTCCACCCAGTGAATCTCAGCAGGTATCTCAGTTAAATGCAAAGCTCTACTCCTCCACCAATAGATGGAAGTAGAGAGCAACGCAAATTAATAAGTGCAGTGTATGCATGTATTAATGCTGATGAATAAACGTTTCACCATGGTAACAATTATGATACTAAAGTCAAACTACACCTGCTTCAATTTTACCTGAATCAACTAGTTTTAGTCTTTTCTGAGAAATTTAGGAACAAATAAAAGCTCAAAAAGTTAAAGACAAACAAATTGTTGTAGAAACCTAAAAATGTGAAACTGAAGAAATGTGATTCATTTTATATTGACGCTTTCTATATTTGATTGATTGATTATGTGCTCGTTGACACACTACCTGGTAAAGCTTTGCAGCTAAAACAGCTCAAGGTTACGTGACACAAGTTTGCAAACAAGAAGCTTTTCAGTTTCATGCTGCCCCTTTTGGTCATGAGCTCTGTGTCCTTTTGTGCTAGATTTTGGGCTCACTCAAACAACATATATAATGTCAAACACGGATGCCATATACAATAAACACCGTGCATCTGAGTGGGCAGAACAGGACAGATATTACAGTCGAAACAAGCTCCACAAAGACTTGTCCATCGTGTATGTGGTTTAGCTTCCGGATGCTCCACCTTTATTAGCGACACTTGGTGCTAAGACACCTTGCAGCAGCCAATCGCTGTGTAGCTCGCTGGTGAGAACACCAAACAGAACAAGGATGAAATTTTACTGTTTTCTTTCGACCCTTACTCTTAAAATGGACATTTTATTAAAAATTACTCTCCATGATAATCTCAGAGAAAGGAAACAAAACTGAACCTAAGAGCAAACAGGGTCAAGTTTTTAAGTTTTGAAGGTTGCGTCAAATAATTTGGGCTGCTGTGTCAGTAAAAATGTTTGCTTTTACTTCGATCTAGGACATTTAGGTAGGAAAGACACTGCTCCTCTGCAAAGTAACGTGTGCACTGGAAACTTTGCTATAATTTTTATCAACATACAGTCACGGAAAAACACTTAAGTAGCAAATAGACATATGTGATTGGTATCCATTAGTACGTTTTAATGGAAGGGATACTTTCCGAGAGCCCTGCTATCTCCTTTGTGAGGTCGTACTGTTGCGCTAAATGCTAACATTTCATGCTAAGACAAATGAGCTCATGACTATGCTAACATGCTAACGTTTGACAATGTTTACTGCATTCATCATCTTAGTTTGGCGTGTTTAGGCAATTAGCACTAAACACAAAGTGCAGCTGAAGAATGTCTTTAATTTTGTGAGTGTCTGGTGATAAACCGAACCATGGGTGGATTAAACTTTTGACCTGGAGCGGGTTGAAGAGCTCAGGGACCACTAATGTTGATGCAGTTGATCCTGTGGGGGACACGAATTTCATGGCAATCCACTCAACAGTCCAGACATTTCACTCAAAACCACAAATGTCAATCTCATGGTTTTCATTGCAATTAATCCTCTGCAGCCCGTGAATGATCCATCCAGTAGCTGTTGAGACCAGCTGGCGCTGGTATCGCTAGAGCTAAGCTGCTAGCACGGCTAAAAACGCAACTGAAGAATTAAAGGTTTACCATGCAGGAATTGTCGGATACTGTTTGTGAGCAGCTTTCGGCGCTGTGTCCACCATTTTTGTAGCTTCCTCTTGGATGTTAGGTAGTTAGGGTCAGCACCTGGTTGGTACCTTTTCCGACCTCACCTGTGTGCTGCTATTGGCTCGGGGCTACACGCCATCTGCCCGAGGTTGCAGCCCAGAAACGTCTGACCACAGCAAAATAAGAGGAAAATAAGCGTCACTGAACACTTTTAGGGATTCAGCTGATTACTGTCATATATGAATCTATACATTGTTCTTTTGAGCTAAATCCTGCATAGCAGAACTTGAATAATGCCACAAAGGGAGATGCTTTTTTGGTTAAGCAATAGAAACCGCCTTTTGCAAATCTCAACAAAGCCATTTTTGCAAAGCTGAATTCAACATGTACTGTGAGTAATATTTGGTACCTGCCTGGTGCAGATTGAAAAAAAAGAGAAGATAATTGCAATTAAAATTTCAAGTTATCCTATTAAGTTAAGGGTCCTGTCTAATGCAGGGGAAATGGTGCTCGAATTGAAGTACACATTGGAAAATGAAAGGTTCTGAAATTTACAATCGCGGCGCAGGCCAGGAGCGACCGGGCGTCCAGGTGGACATCTTTGGGGAAGCGATGCAGGGAGAGAGAGAGAGAGAGAGAGAGAAAGATTATACATATAAATTGTAAACGGTGTCGCAGGGGCCAAATCTTGCCCGAGGCGGTGACTGCTTCATTTTGTGTTAAATTTCTTGACAGAAAGCCACCCGCGTGCTGGTGAATACTGAATGGTAATCAGAGCTGCTTGAATAAGTGCCTCTCCCTCCCTCTTCCATTACTGTGAATTAATTCGACTTTATTTATCCAATTTCTGGAGCTGACAGAATGTTAATTTGAGTTGAGATTTCTCTCTGCTGTTATGCCTGTGACCCGTAGCCCTGGGATTGGCGTGTTGTAATAACCTGAATCTTTCACCAGAAGCTCCGATAATTGTTACCTTATTAGCATGTAAATTGTTTAATTAATATTATTATGAAGAACCATATAATCCCTCAGTTACTTGACCCCGAGTCCACACACGAGCAGGCTTTCTGCATTTCAATGTCTAGTTTTTAAATGGACTCTTTAATGTCGGCTGGTCGTCGGGCTGTTATAAACCCCTTTTCCCCAATCTTAGTGCAACTTTGAACGGCTTGAGAGGTGCTTTTGATGTCACCCCGTCGCTATCTCCCCCTTCTGCTCTCTCTATCCCCTTTTTATTTCTTTGCTGCTCTTTCTGATGTGTATTTATTTCCCCGCTGCCATTTTTGAACATCAAAACCCATTGCCTTCTTGTCATTTGCTCATAAAAGCTCTGTTTTTTTTTTAAAAGCACCCTCCCTCCCTCCACTTTCCTAGTGGCTGTGCGAGCCAAACGCATGCAGCGCTCGATGAAAAGCAGCCCTTGACATGAGGTCCTAAGAGACCGCAGCATTTAAATTCGCTTTTCTTCCTTCCTCCTTCTTTTTTTTGCTGGGCACGAGTGACATTGTCAGATGCTAGCTTTAATTAATTTGATAATAAGATGGGCGACTCACATACAGGCCTCCAGCCTCCCTCCCCTCTCTCATCTCTCTGCGCAGGCAACACAACCAGACAACCAGTCACTTAAGGGAAAAAAGACTGAAAAACACAAAACATTGGTCCCCACTGTGTGGATAGCTTCTAATCTGTTGTCACTTTAAGATCTGAGGTAGCCGATCGTGACTCTTTAATATTTCTAACTTGCTCAAAAAAGACGTCAGAAGCACTGTGGAGTTACAGGAAATCCCCAAACAAAGCCCAGTCCACTGTGTTGAATGAAATCAGGCATTTTCTAGATCTTTAATTGGACCAATGTTCATAGTGTTTCTGTACAAAGCATAATAACATCCATCTGATACCTTCTCAGTACACTTTTTATACGTTTTTGTGTTTCATTAATTAACATCTGGTCTAAGTACAGTGTTTGTAATGTTCCTGACTAAGATATAGCACAGTTATAGTAACAGCATGTTTCAGTGTCTGTGTCAGCTGAGTAGTACAACAAACCCCTGTGCATCTACTGGTCTTGCTGGGATTGAATATACAATTTAGCCATGGTTAAAACAACCTGAAGGGGGCCTGCAGTGAAAAATTGCATTTGGTTGTGCTGACCGTGCTGCAGCTTATCACAACAACAGTTGCAACGCACCAGCCCACGGCGGCAGTGTGTCGTTTTCGCCACATCCAGGCGTGAAACGTCAACATGTTCTCATTGTGAGGTCAAGTCTGCAATAAGAAATATGCAACGTCCAGTGACACTTTTAAAATAAAGCTTGCTGAGAAGCATTTCAGGTGACGCTCACAGTTTGGTTCGGTTCCACTGGTTTCACACAGGCATCAAACCCCTGTCGCCTCTATGAAAGTCCTGTGTTTGACTTTGTGTGTTGATCTGCTCCCTAGGGGACACTGTCTTTATGTTTGTCGCTTGCACCAGTCATTATCACCCCCTGCTGGTAATTCACCTTCATTCATGCGCCACCTAGACCATAGACAGTTAAAAACGTTGATGTAGTCTCTGCTGTAATTTAATATGGGGGTCTATGGGGATTGAGTGGTTTTTGAAGCCAGCCTCTACTGGCTATTGGAGGAACTGCAGTTTTTACCCTTACTCTTACCCTTATCCTTACTTACCCCACTTTGCCGTGATGCTGGTCTGCAGCTGACATGAGTTAAATGTTGCTGTACTTTATTCTTGTGATATTTAGACAAGTGGGGTTTGTACAGGATTGAATTTAGCTGACGTGACATTCATTTTTTCCTTTTTTGACCACCATGTGTTTTGAAACTTTGAAGCATATTGAGGGTAATTTCTACAGTGGAAACTAACTGTGATAGCAACCTGGGCTTAGGATGAGTAGCGATGATGAAACTGCCATTGTATCAGCAAACAGCTAAACTACTGTAGAAGCTAGTTCCTTCATTCTGCCAATTACTAAATCCATAGTACATGTACAGCATTGAGACTGTGAACTTCCCGACTGGTTAGAACCTGCCACCAAACTGAGGATGGAGAAAGGAAGTCAGACTTTTACAGATGTTTGGTACACGTCTCTCTGTGGGGCACTACAGATAACCATTATGTGCATGGAGGTGGCTTAGAGATGATCAGGTGGCACACTGGGCAAGCAAAATGATTCATCTTTCTTTTGTTGTGAAGGGTCTTTATGTTTATCCAGTCCAGATTGAAATGGATTACCATGAAATGTCCTACAGACATTCACAGTTTCCAGTATCCCTGACTTCTCCTCTAGCGCCACCATGAAGTTACATTTTTGGGCTAAATATAATATCTCCATACTGGCTGAATTGTCGTGAAATTTGGCAGACATGCACCCCATCAATTAGAACATCTTATTCTAATCCCTTAATTTTCCATCAGGCCAAAACAAAAATCTGTCACCAAATACTGATTCCCATCAGCCTCAGCTGTACTTTGCATTTTCTTCACCTGAGCATCATCGCCACACGCTTGCTTTGTCATCGCAAGCATGTTAGCTCACGGCCCGCCGTGCCTGCAGCAAGGAGCAGCTAGCGTGACTGTCGACTCTTATTGGTGTCAGATTATCTATCGTGGAAGCTATCAGTCATTTACCAGCGATGGCCTACATCACGTCAGGCCGCAGACACAGTTTAGCATGGGTAAATCATTTAGCACTTAGAGGCTGTGAAGCACAATATAGTCTCACACTGCTGGTTGCTGAGCAGCTCCTCGGGGGGAGTTCAGGGTTTTAATCTTTGCTAAAAAGCATCTCAATGACATTTTACTCCTTTACTTTCTCATCTGTTTTTCAGAGCCATTCCAGATACAATCAATATTCATAGACCGCCAGGCTGCCAGACTCCATATAGATACAGCATTTGTGCATGTGTAAGGAATCAAAGCTACCACTCATTAGCAAATCATCTCCCAACGTGAAACAAAACCAATCCAATTTCTAACCAAGAGGTTAATATGAGACATCTGGGGGTGACATTTTTAAGATCAGTCTTCATTTCATGTCTGCTCTTTAGAAAAACTGTCTGTATGTAACCACAAACAGGGTAGCCAAGGCTACCAGGTTACATACGGTATTTCACCTGAGGTTACCTGTCCTGCAGGGATCAAATATAGCTCCACCCGTTACATTCAGGTTGCCATGAGGACATGGAAACAAACTCTTTTTTTTTTTGTCAAACATGGCTGATAGATCAAAAATAGACTCTGATCATGTAGGTTACTACACAGAAGAATAAGAATCTCTTTTGAGGCACAAACCCCTCAATATGCCTCTTGAGAGGAGGAATCAAGTCATATTTATTTTTTAATTAGCAAACTAAGGTGAAGCAGTGGAGAGTTAATTACTCAATTACTGGTACAAGTTAATTTTTAACTATCTGAAATGAAGTCAGTCATTATTTAGGCAATTGGTTGATAATTAAGAGTCTAATCTAAATTAATTGTTGGGAGGCAGTTTTTGATCCTGCAGTGTGCTTTGTGCAGCCTAAAACCAGGAAAGGATGCGATTCCAATTAAAAGTAAAGGGATTTGATGTTTTGTTTTTTTCTTTTCCCACAAATCCTGACACATAATGGAAGCTTTGATAATTCAGAAAAGGAAAGAAGCCATTTCCAGGCGAGCGCGTTTCAGCCCCTTCTCTCCACGCAATTAGAAACTTTTCCTCCATCTAATTACGAGCGTAATTGTGCCTCTGACAGAATATCGGGAGGAAATGCAAATTGTGATTGATTTAGTTCTTTGCTTTAATTCACCTCTTGTTTGATATAGATTAAACGTGATGCCTTTAAAGTCCGTCAAAGCCTCCTCTGTGTGTATAATATATCTTTAAAATGAGTGTAACAAAAGCCAAACTTCCTCTGGAGCAATAATTCCATTTCAATTAAAAGTGACTTATCACCTTTTCCTAAAACGTGCTTAATATGCCAAAAATGTTCAATGCTTGAAAGAGTCCGAAATGCCATTTTAATTGTTATCAGCAAGTCGGATCTCCCCCTTTCTCTCTCCTTCTTTCTTCTGCACCCCCCCCCCCCCCCCCCCCCCCTTTTTTTTTTTTTTTTTCCTTGGCTGTCTTGGCACAAGCGGCACGGAAATAGACCTAATTAACCCCCCTAGCCCACAGGGAAATCCGCTATGCAAATGAACATTTTCAAAATATAGCAATGATATAATTTGAGAAATGGTGACGCCAATTTTTCACGCACTGGCTCGAGGTATTTGCATACGCGTTTTAGCCACTTTTCCTCTCATCTCTTGATCATCTGGAGCGTGCGCGTGCGTGCGTGCGTGCGTGCGTGCGTGCGTGCATGAGCGCGCGTGTATGTGGAGGGGAGGGTGGTGGGTTAAAACAAATGCTCAGATCTGATGGGCACAGAGGAAGAATGGATCAGCCTTTTCGGCCACTGGCGGGCTACTGGAGCCCAACAAAACCATCTGCCGGGAGGGGCGCGGCGGAGGGGAGGGAGGAGAAAGTCACCTCCTCCCTCTCTCCCTCCCTCCTCCCCCAAAGAGCCCAGCTTAAAGCCGCTCTGTAAACGAGGAAAGATGTTTTAATTAGGAAGCTAGTTCACGCGCATCTCATTTAAATCACTTTAATGAACAGCTTAGTCAGAGTGGCCCGCGTGCACTGAAATGAAAGGACTGTTGGAGACAAAGGTGTTGGTTCATGTGTTGTTTTCTCAGCTCGCCATGAGTCATTTCTCCTCACCCGCATAATGTCCGTTTACAATGTAAACACCGCCTCCATTACTGACTTGAATATATTTTAATCTAATGCAAATATGATTGTTTCTGCTGCGTGTTCGGGTTCAAAGTGTGTCCATGTAACATTTGGATTACAGAAGGACCCTGACCACATGTATTAACACTGGTGCAGTGTGTGCAGGCTGCACTTCATTCCATTTACTGTTGTGCAAATACATCCTGGAGACTTAAGGCTCTGTATTTTCACACATGATTTGTCAGTTTAGGCACTGGACACCGGGGGAGAACACTGGTTAAAGAAATGGAAAGTCTACCAAGCTCGTAAGTCAGTTTTTTGCCCAGCTTTATGCTGCATCAGCATTTTTAATAAGATAAGTTAAGATAAAACTTTATTGATCCCACAATGGGGGAATAAAGTTGTTACAGACAGCAAGAATAAAAAGGAGATGTAGGAAAAGAACAAATAGACAATAAAAAATAAACTCAACAATATATATAAAAGAGTATAAAAATAATATTGCCTGGAGAAGGATGGCTCAGTTTCTCAATGTAAAATTAGATTGCCCATAATTAGCTGAGCTGATCGAAGTGATAAAGTATATTATCAATTGCATATCCTCAGCAATTGCTTTCATGTAATGCTAACTAAATATTCTCTAAACTGGCATGATGCCTGTATGACAGACTAAATAAGTGCAGCACTGACTTCTTCTGCTCACTCGGTGGGACTTTGTTTGAGCTAAACTGATACATTCAGATGTTCTGCTCGCAGATATTGTGACCTTTGGGCCCAATCTGACCTGATTAGTATCTTCCCTTAGTAATTCTGTATGTTTTTTAGCTAAATTGCAGCAGATATACATAAATCTACAGCTCGGACGGGCTACACCACTGCTTCATTTTGGACAGTACCAACCGAAAGTTAACACTGACCCTCCTGCAGTCGCATCACGTTGAGTTTCAGCAAGTTTCCGAACACAGGAACTTGTGTGTTTGCTCTTACATCGCAGCTACATTTACCCTGCTTTAGATGTTCTATTTAAATGCTCAGGTGAGCCAAAGCCAGAAAGGTATTCTTAAAACTGCTCTTTCAGGATCTATGATGCTACAAGAATCCTTGAAATTCTGATATTTTTCAGCCAAGATGACTTTACGTTTTCCTGATGAACACTTAAGTACCTGTAAAAAAAATCACACACAACTGCAACATTTACTCACATACAGGCAGGTGCATTCGGTTAAACGCCATAATATTCATTTTATTGTCACTTGGATTAAAAGCTACATGCAAACTGAGGACGTAACTGTGGATAATCTTTTGAAATTATAATTTCGATATTGTGCAAAATGATTGTAGGAAGTATCACCACAAACGCACTTTCTCTTACACTTCAGTTTCCTTTATTAGTCAAACAACCAGCTTTTCTCTTGCAGCCTTTTTTTGTACAAGTCATGACAGCATGCAGCCGATGGCACGCAGCCAACATGACAGAACAGTTTAAGCAATTAATGCTCAAAGATATCAGTCAGAGTGAAATAACTCGGGATGAACTGCCAGTCCAAGCACAGCCTGATGATACCCTCTGGAATATCCCATCCTAACATATGTCTAATTGTTTACTACTGCTTGTTTACATAAATACAAAATGTTGCAGGGGAGGAGGGGAGGAGTGGAAAGGGGGTGGGGGGGGAGTGGAGGAGAGTCGGTACACTATAAGACAGAGCTGGAGAATTAATAACAATTTGTGGCAGATAATTACTTATCAATTAAAGCTGTTATCCTGCCTAATTAGGCGACGTTCATTAAATTCAGCCAATTTAAACCTTAATCAAAGTTAGCAGGGCCTGACAGCAGAGCGAGGCTCGGTGCAGGAGCGCCCCCCAGTGGACGAGAGAGGAAGGAGGCGTTCTGCAGGGTTCTGTGTTTATATATTTATTTATTTATTTATTTAGAGTTCGTCTAGGACTGGGTGAGAATGAATGGCTTTTTAACTGTCATAATTTAGCATTATTATTGTTAATTAAAAAACTGACATTATTATTATTATTATTATTATTATTATTATTATTATTATTATTATTAGTCTTTGTCGTAATAACATCACAAGTACAAAGTATTATATCGATATACTATTATTATCATTATGTTATTGAAGTATTCATGTCCAAGCAGTAAGGGTGAGATCATTATGAGTCTTTCTTATGTCCAAAGTAACGGAATCTCTCAAGTAACTGGAGAAAAGTGAAAATATTTCAGTAGTTCCCTCTGAACTGTTGTGGAGTTGAACTATAACGGAGTATCACAGTGAAACATTAAAGTAAAGCATGGCCACACTGACCTGTTAGGGGGCTCGGCCTGCATTAACCCCCCCTATCAGGGCAATGTGTGGAGTATTTTTGTCTTCATACTCTATGTGGTCCAGGGTTTGTTGTGTGGCGGAGTCACTTTGATATTAAAGTCATTTAGGAAAACGTTGAAACTATGGAAGCACAGTATGAGCTGACGTGATGAAGTTCTGAAACCCAGACTTTAATATAGAGCCACTCTTCCAGACAGGGTCTAAAGGTCAGGTGAGCAGGACCCACATGAATCGTATCAGCTGATGTTTTGATTTGATAAAGCACATTATGCACGGCCCAAAAAAAGTTAGTTAATAAAATTACCTCCGCCGATATTTAAAACGCATCACGGTAGAGTTGCACCAAAAAAAAGGGAAGCAGTTGCTTGTTTTTCTATTTGACGTTAAAACGATCACCAGGAGCAGGTACAGGTAAAGCAGGTAAACACCAGGTGTGTCAGCTGATTGTTCAGGTGTATCAGTAAGACTGATGATGTCCCAGACCTAAGTTTCTGGTAAGATCAAGAAACACACATCAACACCGAACACCTGTCAGGGTCTGGGGTCCTGGAGCAGTTCTCCCTTTTGGTGATCCAGCCGTGAGTACAAGTACCTTAAAAATTGTACTGAAGTGAAAGTAAAAGTACTGCGTTACTTTTCACCAATGATGATTATTGTCATTATAGTAGAAGTTGTAATAGTGTGAGAAGCACTAAGATCATTAATTGAAGTAAAACACCACAATATAAAAATACTCAAAAGGTCCCTCATTCAAACACCTGCAGCAAGGTGAGCTATTTTTTTAACTCTTTCTTGTGCTGTTGGGTCGTTTAATCTTAATACAAAAGCATCATATTTTTAAAGATAATCAGTGGTTTTGTATTTAAAATCTCAACCTCTAAGTATTTTGTGGGCTAAAGCCTGTTTAGCTGTTGAATAAACAGAAAAGTGAAAAGTATGTTTGCTTTTGAAACGTAATGGAGTGAAAGTATAAGGTGGGACCACTCCATTAAAGTGCCTCGAAATTGTACTTAATTGCAGCACTTGAGTAAAAAGTAACTTTCTGCCAATGATTATTACGATTATTTCATGTATTGTTTTATACTAAAACTCTGCACTCATGCACACAGTGACTGGAGGGTTAACACACTCCCTCACCCTCTGGCCTGTCAGCTCACTTCCAAGAACTGCTGTGGCCAACAAAGCAGGCGCTTCTCGGGGAGGCCTCGGCACCAGGAACGAGTTAATTAATATTGGCTCTTGTTTGGTCTAGTTAATGAATGAGTGAATTATGCACCTCTGGGACACCGCCTCCACGATCGCTTTAAATTATCCCCCCACACCCCTCTTCCGACATTGTCCTCCAATTTCCCCACTCTGATCCTGCACTGATGGGGTCCCTGTCAGCAACCAGATCATGACACACACACACACACACACACACACACACACACACACACACACACAGACCGAGGCTACCCCTGCAGTCTCCATCTGTCTGTCTTTGTCCTGCTCGGGTGTGTTTTAGTTCTTTGTCTCTGGCACATTTATTGACGCCTTTTCTTAATTCAATGCTTCTGTTCGACCTCGCATCGTCAGCTCAGGGTGGCAAATAACTTCCATCCCATTAACTCGCTCGAGAGGGGAGGCTAGTCAAACAAAGCCCGGCCGCAATCTGATCCTCTCTCTTACACACACACACGCACTCACACTCACACACACTCAGTCGTGTTGGTCAGAGAGGGGGAAAAAAAAAAGAGATCCATATTATTTGCATTAAAAGCCTCGCACCGTGAAATTCATTTATAATTACAAAGCGGGGTTCTGTGTGTGTTATGCAGATCGGGGACATGTGTGTGTGGAGCGACTGGCTCGGATTGGTTATTTTGTGATATGCTAACACGGAATGTATAGTGACAGATTGCAATTATCCCGTTATTGTAATTGTCAAAGTCAATTCTCTGCAGGCTGAGTGCAGGCTGCATGAAAAAGAGAGCACAACTTACTTAGATTTGGTCGTCTTTGTGACCCTCTTTTTCAATCCAGCCTTTAAACCAGGCTCTGCTTTAACAGACACGCTGCCATCAGGCCTCCGCCTCACATCTGCAGAGTCAGAGAATCACTGCAAGTGGAACTGAAGGTTGGCTTTGACTTCAAGGTTGTTTATTTATGAATTATCTAATAAGTGTCAATTGTGTCTTTTATGAGAGGAACATTTGTTGAGCAAGTATTTTAGCACCTGAAAAGGAAATTAAGGGAAGATTCTGCTAAACTGTTCCCAAAAATACTGTCAGGCCTATTGTGATGATCATAACATGAACTGCCTGAACATGTCCAGTTTCATCATGTTCAAGAAAATCTGTCATTAAGTTTTCTGTGATTCATTGTCAGACAAAATGTGGGCCTGCTGAGTTTACTGTACGTGAGTGATGAAGAGTTGATTGTGACTTCAAGGTAAACTGTCCCAAAACACGTCTGCATTTTCACTTGAATATGCTCAGCTTGGCCCCGTGGTTCTCCAGCGCCCCCGTGTGGCGAACACGGCGCAGTGCTGGACGGCGTGGCAGTCCCATCATCGACAGCTCTCAAGTACGCACCAGCAGCAAAATACATTTTCCCTCCGAACACTTGAGCATTTAATTTCACCGAGCATCAGCCAGAGAGGGGAGAGAAAAGATCGATGACATCAGCTGAGCGCGTTAAGGCATGTGCTGGTGTGCTGTGCAGCGTGCAGAGACATGTTGTCTACATTATCAGTATCATTAAATGCAGAAAATAAGATACCTATTGACTGATTCAAAGAAAACTAGAATTATATTGTACGCTTCTGCCAGCCGTTCAAGTTACAGTTTCCTTTCACATCTGTCCAGACTTTTATATGTAGTGAAGACCTGCTAAGTGGCAAAATGTTCACCTGAAGCTCAATATCAGCAGAACCAATCAGCTTGTGGTGACCACAATGCTTCAGATACAGATGTTGCTGCAAAGAACTTACAAATTTTAAAACATGGATGCTTCACACACATCTTCAACCCGGCAGCACAGAAGAGCTATACCAGGGGTGTCCAAACTACGGCCCGTGGTCCATTTGTACTTGGCCCGCAAGAAATTTTATAAATAGAATAGAATATGGCTCACTCATGAAACTTTTGCCCGAGTGCATTGCACTTCTTAGTTTTTAACACCAGTGGGAGCTACTGTTAAACAAGGCAGCTGCCCCACCGAAAAAGGACAATCACAGAACAAATTTACCCCATGTTAGGTAACTAACATGGCAGAACCAAAGAACCATGAGGTATATGATCAGATCAATCAACTATCAAATATATGTCAGATTAAGCATGATCAGGGGTGAACTGATGTTTAAAATGCTGAACACTCTTAGTTGTGGTATGTGAGGCCACGTAGGGTCATATCAGGAAAAGATAAACCGGAGGTGGTAAAGTTTATAGAGGGGCTATTAGGACTAAATTTTCTATAGATGTAGACATAGATTGTTGCAAAGGAGAACATTCCTCAGTGGGACAATGCCCAGAGCATGATCTGGTCTTTGAGACAGGAAAGGTATGGGTGGAGTAAGACAAAACACAATGTTTTATATTGTGTTGTCTGTATGTTAAGGGCGGAGTCTTCTGATCTGACCCTGAAGCTCTCTCGGCTGGCCGGCATCTGATCTGATACTGCCTGCTAATAAAGGTCTCTTCAACCCAAGCTTGTATCAGCGGAGTTCTTCCTTCATCATCATCATACCACTGCTTGGCAGGACCTGGCTGATAAACTTCTATTTGGCGTCACAAACTCGGAAGGTTAGTGCTCGCCGTTGGCGATTGGTGGCTTCCTTGTGGAATCTGCCCTAGCGCTCAGCCGGACGCGGCGTTGAAATGCGGTGAGTTTATTATTCTGAAGATTCCACCAGGGCTGACGTCCGACATCCTAGCCAGACTGGCTGAAGAAATTTTCCAGTATACAGCGTATCCACAAAATCAGCAGACAGATGATGGAGCAGGGGCGCTCATCAAAAAATGTCCCTGTTCGCAAGATCTGTCTGCCACTGGATACTACAGCTGGATGATTAGCCTGAAATACAAAATGGCTAATTAGCAGACAAAGATGTGGAACATTGGATGTCCTGAAGTGGCTGTTAGTGCATTGACAAATAAATCAAGAGATGAGTGCTTCCCAGCCAAAAATGCAAAGAAAGCTAAAAAGGCAGAGGTCAACTATTCTCCTTCACACCCAACTTGCGAAACAGATGAGAGTCTGGAAAAAAGAAATGGGGCATCAGATATAAGAGAGAAGATGTCTAAAACTTTCTCCTACCGGAGAAAAGAAGTGGTGCATGGAAATCCAGGTGCTGGAGAGATGAAAGTGAGGTGGCCTGCACTTTTCCATATTAATAAGGTAAATACATGTTTGCTTCCATCCAGTGTGCCTCTTTTCATTGTGCATTTCCACTATGTGTTATGATTTCACCATGTGTATTACAAGAATCACCATTTTGTAAATAACCGAGCACAGTGTCCTTTGTCTTCTGCCACTTTTTTATGTGCAACAGGTAAAAGCTGACTTTCAGCCAACTACAAGACATGGACACCTTCATGGCACGGTCGGACAGTCTTCAGCCTCAGCTGAGCAGTTTTCCAGAAACGGGATCTTACATGAGGCAACTCTTCATTCATTGTTGTCTATATATGTGCTTTAATATATTCTGTTTCAGTACAGCCTGGATCATTCATGTAAGACACATTTCCAAAGAAATATTTGACATGTTTACATGTTGTGGTAGCAAAAGCAGCCCTGTTTTCTCTGGTGGGACAGTTAATGTACACCACCTGCAGTGAGCAAGATTTTTGACCATGCTTAGCACAGTGCTTTCATCCTTTACATCCATACATGTCACATGTTGTAGCCACACCGCAGTTATTTCATAAACAAAGGAATAAGGTTATTAATAGTATAACCGTGGGTTGAAAAGTTCAAATATTTTTGTGATTGCTTTAGTGCGTGGAAATGTTTTTAATCAGTGGAATCTCTTCACATAATTTGCTGTTACAGTGCACCATTATAGAATTAAGTAAGTTTAGTTTTTAGTATGACATAAGTTACACAACTCTCCTCAGTTAATGGCATAGGGTGTTAAATACCTCATCAGCTGCATGACTTGATAAAAATGTAAAATCAAGTGCAGACCTACAGACAGTGGTTTGTTCATGCTGTCCACCAACTCACAGCAGTTATTTTGTTACCTGTTACAGAGACCTAAATAGTGCACCAGTTACATGAAGGTGTTATGTTTTCCTACATCACAACCTTCATTAACACTCATTAACAAAGTCAGAATTTACTTAGCTTTGTAATCAACCCTAGACCTGAACTCAATTATAACTCATTTGAAAGCCTTGTTCTTAATCTTTCAAACCAAACCTGGAAAACATCACAGACTGTTTTTTTTGTCATAGTGTACCGCCCACCTAGTCCTTATTCTGAATTTATATCTGAATTCTCAGAGTTTCTATCAGGGTTGGTCCTTAAAATAGAAAAAATTTATAAAGAAAAAAATCATTGCTAAATACTCTCCAACTAATCCAGAATGCTGCGGCATGTGTTCTGACAAAAACCAGGAACAGAGACCATATTTCTTCCATATTAGCCACGCTGCACTGACTGCCTGTAAAATCTCGAATAGAATTTAAAATCCTTCTCCTTACCTACAAAGCATTAAATGGTCAGGCACCATCTTATCTTAAAGAACTCGTAGTACCCTATTACCCCAGTAGAAGATTGCGATCCCAGAATTCAGGCTTACTGGTGGTTCCTAAAGTCTCTAAAACCAGAATGGGAGCCAGAGCATTTAGTTATCAAGCTGTGTGTGGTGTACATATATATATATATATATACATATACACACACATATATATGTATATGTATGTGTGTCTGTGTGGGTATATATACACACATAAATACACATATATATTATATTACATACTAAATATTTCTCTTTTTGTCATTAGTCATTTGTATATTTCAGGGAGGTGGGGATTTAAGGGAGCTATGGGTTGAACCCAGATGCAGACACGAGGGGGTGCTTGGTTCAAATTAACAAATGTTTTAACTTATTACACATACATATATATGTAGCGTGGCTGAAGACAAAGACAAGACTAGAAAACACACAAAATGAAACTAAAGAGTCTGGGAAAAACTAAACAAATATTCAAACCACATGAAACACACTATAGGGACTGTGAAGAAACATTAAGAGACAAGGCATGGGAAGGGAACTAAGATAACACAAGGAAAATGGTGGACAAACATTTACATGACACGTGGCAAGGATAACGACAATGACAAAACGAGAATCACACTTACGTGGGCTGTGGCTTGGCTAAGGACAAAGACAACACTAAGAAACAATGGACAACACTCACTTGGCTTGTGGCATGGTTAGAGACAAGGACAAAACAAGGAAACACTCACATGAAACATGGCACAGACATGAACAAGACAACACAAGGAAAACACTTACTAGTGGCATAGGGCATGGCATGGACTCTCAGACAGGAGGGTAACACAGACAACACTAAATGACACTGGACAAACACTTACATGAAACATGGCACGGCAAGGAAACATAGACAAAGACAAGACTGGAAAACACTAACATGAACATGGCCTGGACATGAACAAAGACAACACAAAGGAATACACTTACTAATGGGCATATGGCTAAGATTCTCTGTTTGTCTTGTACATACTGCAGAATTGACAATAAAGCTGACTTTGACTTTGACTTTGACAGAGCTAGATAATTTGTTACTTTCAATACGTTCAGTTTTGTAAAAAAAGTGAAACATCTTATGAGTAATAACGCTTGTATAAACCAATGAACACTTTTTCAATACGTTCACGTGAGGTTATCGCTTGAGTCATTTAGTCCGTTTCCATCAAAGCAACCGTCAAAAACAATATTAATGTCCTTAACCACAACGAAGTAAAATCAAACAAGTCTAATATTGTCTGAGGAGTTTCAGCACATTAAAGATGGCTTCAAATCTTTTCAAGTCTATCTTAAAACATGAAGATAATTTAAGATAAATCTGTGGGGAAAAAAGTGAAATAAAAGTAGGCTACCTCAGTTTTTGTCCCCTGGCGGATGCTCTTCGTTGTGTCCAAGCCTCATATTGTCAAGGGATCCCTTAGTTGGGGTTATTTTCTCACCCTTGATGAATCTCCTCTATGAGCAGTACACACAAACAAAACACTTCTGTTATTTTATTTAGGGAGAAAATGGTCCTGATTGATGTCCTGAATTTCAGTCTGCTGCCGGCATTGTTCACATCTGCTCTTCGACCACAAGATGGCAGTATTAATCCATACTGAGAGCAGAGCAAATCCAGCTCACATGGTACCTGAATGCAATGCAATACCTGAAAGTACAGCCAAGTACACTTAAGGAGAAAATGGTGTACAGCATAACATCAAGAAATACAAGTTCTGATGCTGAGTGGCCAATAACATCAGGATGTTTTACAAACTATCAGCACTGTGTGTTAATGACACATACAGTTTACAGATTTCGACTGAGTAGTTCGATATAGTTCAGAGGTTGTGGGCGAGGTGTAAAAAACAGAGAAGTCAAATGAGGTGATTCCTCTGAATTACACCTAAGTTGTTGTTTCTTGAACAGATGCATGAAGACATTCAAGTAAATAATGTGGATTTTATTCATTGTTATTGAAACACGGTTGTTTGCACAAGAATTTTTACCACCTACCACCATTCATTTTAAAGTTCAAAGGCTCAATAATATGACTGGAGATGTCATAGCTGGACTACATGAACAATTGGCTGCTACTTCCATGATGACTTACCGAAATAAAAATTTCGTCCTAGCTGAAAGAGATGGTGTGTGTCCACATGGAGTGTGGTTAATAACACAACAGTGGGGAGCGATCACTATCCTGTGATGACTAAAGTTGGCACAAAAAGAGACAAGGGTGGTTGCCATTCAGAGTCCAGGACCCTGAAACTGAAGCAGCTAAATGGAATTCAGCCATCACTGATCTAATTATTTACACATGTGCTTTTCCTGCCATGACATGTCACAATGGCCCCCGTGAAAAACGCCTTTTCGGAAATGTGAAATTCAGCCACCATCTCACAATCACTGATAATGTACTGAAGACCATCCCACCACAGAAAAATATTTTCTTTTTACTGTCCCATGTGGGAACATTGTGCTGTATCATGGCAAAAACAGACTTCTGAAACAAACTCATCCAACACTTATGATCTAACGATTCTAAACATTACACAAAATAGGGGTGAAAATAATTAAAACAGGTATAAATTTAAAAAAAAAAGTGATGGGGCATGTGTTACGGTTATGGAGAATACAAATGAAATACAAACAAAGCTTGTTGTTATTATTATTATTATTATTATTATTATTATTATTACTATTATTATTATTATTATTATTACAGAGGGTAGAAAATAATTGTAGAAAAAAATTTTAGTACACACACTAAAAAATGTTTGGATCTATTGCACTTGACATTAAAAGGAGCAACTCAGACTCGTCATTTGGGAGGTGGGGGGGTTAGCTATTTATTTTTGCAGATTGTGTGTGTATTTGCGTTAAAATATAAGATCAGTATTATATGTTTATGGTTCCTTACAATGCTGATATTATACAGCCATTAGTACAACCTTATCTCTAGCTTTCCCTCAGCTCTGCCTTGCAGGCAACTAATTGGCTGTTGCTATCGTTGCTATGACATCGCCGTAGCTTCTGCAGACGCTTCAGAGTGAAGCATTGTGGGATACACACAACAGTTAGCGTTATGTCGAAGATGCTTTGAACATAAAAGAGCGATATAAAGTCTAATGGATTAAACGCCATCAAGATGAAGGTTTGTACCTGTGAATTAATTTAAAATACAAGCATTTTTACGGTTTCGATGTTGAGTTTTATCACATGAGAGGGCGTAAGCCAGTTAGCTAACCTAGCTACTTATAAGCGGTAGCGTTAATTTGGTAACTTCTGGAAACCAAGCTAATGTGATGTTAACGTTTTACATTGGGTAGCGTTAGTTCAACCGTCTCGTTGGCTATATCGTAAACTAAAGTTGACGAACGACGTGGGTTTTAAGTGTATTATCGGACAGTTTTCGTCGGGGTAAGATAACCAATAAGACTCGTGCATTTTATGCTAAACTGTTTGGCTAACTGACGGCCGGAATAATCATAACACAGTTTGCCAAAGTGGTTGCCTACAATTCCCCTGTAACTAACATAATGTAAGCTGTAGCAGCTATCTGTCCAAACCGTTTTACACAGCTTGCATTGTAGCGTTTTTGGTAAAATGTTGGACAGTGAAACTGACAATAATTTCAGCTGCATAATTGACCAGTTAGAGAAAACGGTAGGTACTCCATTACACTGAAAAGGAAGATCTTATAGATAATGATATAATTAATTGGACACCTGTTGCAAAGCACATTTTTTTTGTGTGTTATTTGATTAAAGAGCCAGGTAAGTTTTTAGCAAGGTCTGTGATTGAAACCCAATACGACTTTCAGAAACAGCCCAAATTTGAGTTATCTGTGAACACAGAAGCTTATAAATGGGCATAAATGTTAGGTAAACGTGGGGAACACAAAAGGGTTGCCAGACTGATTTACAGACTTACTTTATAATTACACTCCATAAAGTTGGGGATTTAAAGAGACAATCAAAATTGATGCAAGAGAGGCAACAGTGCACTGATTTTAAGTCCTTCTTATGGATGAAACTTCAAAAAAACTAAATCCTAAACTTCCCATAATATAACTAACTCTTATTCTTCCCTGCCTGTTAATGCCCACGCCATTTCAACCTCTACAAACCCTGCTTGTACTGCAGGCTTCCTGTTGAAAATATGCAGACTTCAAGCACAAACCAAGATTACCTAAGTGATATCACTTCATGATTCAAGATTGCCTTTATTGTCATTGAGCATGTCAACGAAATTTGCATTGCAACCCCCATATAGATAATAAGAAAGATAATAAAATAAAATAAAGATAAGGGAATAAAATAAACTAGCATGCAGAAAAAAATGTGCGTAAATGCAATTTAAAAAATGTACCAGAAATAAAATATACTAAGACAATGAAAATATACTAAAACAATGAAATATACCACTTTCAATTGTGGCCCTGTAAAAGTTGACAAGCAACCAAGAGGAGAGTCCAGCCCGTTTCAGTTTCCTGAGGAAGAAGAGCCTTTGTTGTGCCTTCTTCACCAGGCGGGAGGCGTTCATGGACCAGGAGAGATCAGATGTGTTGTGGAGGCCCAGGAACATGATGTTGTCCACACGCTCCACCACTTCTCCGTCCATGAGGAGGGGGGTGGGGTCCGTCTTTCTGGACCTCCTCAAGTCCACAATGACCTCCACTTGCGTAATTTTCTCAGACTGACTCCTCCAGGCCCACAGAAGATGATGAAAAAATGATGGTTTCATAAGTACTAAATACTCTTTGACATGTAAAAATAGAGGAGTGTCCCTCAAAAGCACAGAAACAGACAGAACAACAAAAAACTGGGAAATTTCCAGTTAGTTCAGTACAGTAAAACAATGTATACTCGCATCTTTTCCTTAATTTCCAACATTCTAGTTTTTGAACAGCAAATATACAATAATTTCGCTTGTAGTTTGCAAGCACATTTAAACCCAGTGTCCAGTCACAGCTGACATTAAGCAGTCTTGGGTAGGATGTGTGGAAACTATTAATGAGTTTTAAATATAGGTATCCCTATTTAAAAGTATGAATGCCACTGATTTCCACATATTGGTGTGTCTCTTCCACATGAAGCTTTTATTGATGTTTGTGTCCACAGAGCATTTTCATCCTCGATGACAAAGCCTGGGTGGGTTCTAGCCTACTGTATAAGTGGCAGAAAACCCTTGGTAATTATATTGCTGTTGCGGGGTGAGTAAACTGTTGTGGTAGGAAATGTAGCCTGCAGAAATTGTGTAGCAGTCTGCTTCCTTTTATACAAGATTTACATCAGTACATTACTTACAATGTGGATGATCTTTCTAATCTTACAGACAGGACAACTCAGTAAAAATATTTGATCGGCATGGACACAAATGGACTGAAGTCAACCTTCCGGGGTAAGTGTCTAAACATAATTTTTGGCTCCAGTTTTGTCTAATTAAAAAGCTTTGCATGTTATCTGTTCAAAAGTCTTTTAACTTTTCAACTTTCTCTCATTTCTCCTGCTCCTCGCAGACGCTGTGTGGGTATGGATTGGGATAAAGATGGGGACATTTTGGCTGTGATAGCTGCAAAATCCAGCTCAATCTACCTCTGGGATGCCAGTGTCAATAAAACATCCCAGATAGACAGTGGCATGAGGTATGACAGACATGCATCATTTCCAGTTAGCAAGACGTTGGCATTTCGTTAGTTGTCCTGAAATCTGATGCCAGTGTTAGCGTGTTTGTAATTCCAATAACAGAACAAAAACTGTCTTTTTTTTATATGACAGTAACTTTGACATGATTGTTAATCTCTTGTAATCTAATCTGTTGGTTTCAACAGAGATCAAATGTCCCTCATTCTGTGGTCAAAGACGGGCCCGCTGTTGGCAGTTGGGACAGTCAAAGGAAACCTGTTAATTTACAATCAGCAGACCTCACGCAAGATCCCTGTCCTGGGTAAAACACATACAAGTTAACTGCACAGATACCCCTTTATGCTTTTGTTTGTATTTAGTCACTTTACAATCCTGCTTGTCTCTCCCCCTCTCCCCACAAATGCTAGGTAAACATACCAAGAAGATCACCTGTGGGTGCTGGAGTACTCAGAATCTGCTGGCTCTGGGAAGTGATGACAACACTCTGAGCATCAGCAATCATGAGGGGGACACTGTGAGACAGGTAGACAAACATATGCATGAGTTCATGAACACACAAGCAGCACAAACATGCTACCTTGTTAATATGTCACCTTGACCAGATAACCAAACAGTTTAAACATTAAATTATCTGGGTGGTCTTGAAATAAGTGCAGTAGCCACATATGCTTGTCTCTGTCATTCACATTACTAGCAAAGAAAAGTGCTGCCAGAAATCCCTCAGTGGTCATACTGTATATGATTTGCAGGTTAAACAAATAAAAGTTGAGATGCACTGAAAAATGTCAGAACAGCGAACGGGTGTCATAACAGCAGAGTATCAGTTAGAAAAGGAGTAAAAAACAAAAAAGATCCAGTTTACCTTGCTCATCTTTTGCCAGACAATGCTTCGTGGTGAACCTGCTGAGATGTGCTTTTCTGTGATGAAGACGGATGAAAGGTCTGCTCAAGGAGAGAACACTGTAAGTTTATGTGTTTTCTGCAGTTTTTTTTACTAACTTTGATTCATCCACATTCTTCTCATGCGCACACTATATACAGTAATTTTTACATCACACATTCATTGCAACACGTTTACATTTTAGAGTCTTGAATTGTCACCTGTTTACTCTTACACCTATATTCACCATTGTCTATGTACTCTCATTGTGCAAGCCTGTTAAATCTGTTAAAATGTTCTGAAAAGTTTTCATAAGTGACGTAATTGTTTGATCTTGACCTTATGGTTTACCTCACTGCAAATATTGACCCTCCAGGTGAGCGTGTCTGTGGACAAGAAGATACTGATGCTTTTCAATGTCAACGATCCTGAGAACCGGATAGAATTGACCTTCCAGCGCCACTATGGAAACATTGTGTCCTACCGCTGGTACTGCACCTGATTACACACTGAGGAAACACTGGTACTGAGTTGTGGCATCTTTGTATTAATGTTAGTTCTTTTCCTCTGTGTGTCTTCTCAAGGTATGGTGATGGGTATATATTGATAGGCTTCTCCCATGGCTACTTTGTGGTTATTTCGACTCACATCAGGGAGATTGGGCAGGAGCTCTATCAGGCTCACAACCACAAAGATAGTCTCAACAGTGTGGCCATCTCACCAGCATTAAACAAGGCAGCCTCCTGCGGGGACAACAGGTGCACACAGCCTTTCAATATAAGTAGCACAGACTTTCTTTTTTTTTGTGAAAGTGAAAAAACTAAAGGTTTTCTTTTGCAGCATAAAGATCCACGAGCTGTCTGATCTCAAAGATATCAGCAATGTGGTTCGGCTAGATGATGAGACCAAAGGTGAGACAGTCCTCTTTTTTTAGCCATACTGTCAGAAGACCATGTTAAAAACACAGCCTGCTTCTCCTTTGTCTGACTCTTACTCTCCTCATCCAGGTCTAGACCAGCTGAGCTGGACAGATGATGGCCAATTGTTGGCAGTTTCCACACAGAAGGGGACACTCCATGTCTTCCTGACCAAGCTGCCCATCCTGGGTGACAGCTTTGGTACCCGGCTGGCCTACCTCACCTCCCTGCTGGAGGTCACTGTGTCCAACCAGGTGGAAGGGGTGAGGACACACTCACTCATGCCCACAGTATTACATTCTAAACTTTCTATTCATATTAGAAGGTTTTCTAGATGGAATGAATGAATACAGCAATACAACAAGAAATAACCACAAGGCTGCACAAGGCTGATTCCAAACAAGTTGTGACACTGTGTAAAACACCTGTTTGGAACGTTCCACAGGTAAACAGCTTCACTGGTAACAGATGATAGTAACAAAACTTTAGAAAATAGTTAGAAATGTTGTCTTTTAGTAAGATACTGTAATGCTGTTTGGCTGATTTCAGCCATAATAGAATATATAATATAATAAATAAAATAAAATAAAATAAGATAAATCCTGTTATACGGGAGGTAATCGGAAGGTACCAATTTTTGAAACAGAGTAAGGCAGAGATGGGAAACACTATATATATATATATATATATATATATATATATATATATATATATATATATATATATATATATATATACACACATATATATACACATATATACATAACACACATGTAGTTGGAATCCTTTTGATCCAAATGGAGGATCAACATTTATATGACCCAAAAATAATCATTTAAGACAAGAAGTAAGTGAGCTCAGGATTGAGCCAATGGGAGGAAAGATTGATGAAAATTGCTCTGTGTTCTTCAGGAGAGTCCTGTGGCCATAGAAGTGGAAGTGGAGCCTACTTTCATTGCGATGGGACCGTACCACGTAGCTGTGGGAATGAACAACAGAGCCTGGTTCTACGCCCTGATGGACCAAGCACCTGGTGCGTGTGTGTGGATGTGATGTGATGTGATGTAATGTGTGTTAAGTGGTGTGTTGATATTCGTTTAACCATGTATGAGTGGATGAAGTATAACTAAACTGCTTTGTTTGTCGCTCAGGTTTTAACAGGCTGAAGGACGTTGAGTATTTGGGGACGATAGCCGGCATGTGCCTTAACTCAGACTACGCAGCGGCGCTGTTTGAGGGAAAAGTACAGCTGCACATGGTGAGTCGTCAACTGTACGTGTTTCTGCTTCTCTTTTAATTGAACGATTACCGAGGGGGCGTCACCAGTTACTGTTTTTTGTGCGTGTGTTTAGATCGAAGGCAAAGAGCAGGAGGAGAAGAAGCAGATGAAGTTGTTTCCTGACGATGAAAGAAATGGTCGGATCCTTTGCCACGCCCTCACCACTGACTTCCTCTACTACGGCACTGATGTGAGGTTCAAGTTTTAGCAGGACATATTAGGAAGACACTTTTTAGTTTCAGTCACGTGTTTTCTGAAGACTTGCCTTTAGCCTTTTTCAAGCAGGTGTCTAAAGCTAGTTTACAATCAAGCTGCTCCACAAAGCAATGACTGGATGCCTGACTCTGGTTTACTGAGCTCAAAGTCTTTCTTGAGACTCCCTCTCTACTGCTGGTCCATTCCCTTTCACCCCCCTTAGATTCACTCTCTCTCCTGCTTTTCCCCACACTCTTCTTAAATGTGTTCTCTTTTCATTATCTTCCCCATCATTATTTCCCTGCCTTTTGTTTTCTTATGAATGTAATCATCTCTCTCTCTGTTTCGCAGTCAGGTAATGTGGTGTGTGTGTTCGTGGAGGAATGGAAGACCGTGAGCACCTACAGCCACTCGGTTGGTGTGAGGAAAGTGTTCCCAGACCTAAATGGCACTCGGCTGGTTTTCATCGACGACAAGAATGGCGGCTTCCTGCTCTCGCCTGCAAATGTCAGTACATACGGTTACTGTTGTCTGTCCATTCGGGGTGTGCCGTATCATACCGTTCACAATAATATAGGTATAATTTGTAATAGGATAAAAAATTTATATATAAAAAATATTGATTTGATGTAATTACATCACACCATTGCGCACAGCAACAACAAGCATGGCTGAATGCGAAAATCACATAACTACCAGCTCCACTGTGGTGGAGCTACTTCCAAAAAGGGGAGCAGCAAACCATGGCAACACGTAAGAGATGCAAAAAGACTGTAATGACAAAAGGGTGAAATACAACAAACATATTTCACCACCTCAAGCAGAAGCATCTGTTTGAGTAAGAAGAGAGCTCAACAGCAATTGTAAATTCCAAACCAAAAATATTTCATTATCCAGTGATAAAATTTATGATAACACAAGATGTGAATTACGATGATGAATAAAGATGATAATAATCAAGTTTATTTGTACGGCACACATCAAAACCGGAGGTTATGAACAGCCTTGCAAGAAAAAAGCAACATGATTTTGATGATTTCAAATAGCAGATTTGGATTAACGATAGTCTGGATGTGTGTGTGTGTGTGGGTGTGTGTGTGTGTCCCATCCAGGCAACAGACTCCTGCTTTGAGCTGCCCAACTTCTCTCCCACCATCACAGGAGTCCTGTGGGACAACTGGCACGCTGACAGAGGAGTGTTTGTAGCTTATGATGATGACAAAGTCTATACCTACGCCCTGCATAAAACCACCATATATGGTAGGGTGATCTCACACACACATACTTTCACTTCTCTGACATTTACCTCTAATATATTAATCAGACAAAGCAAACCTTTCAGATGCCCTCATGGTAAATAAAACAGAATGCTGAATTATGTAAGATGAAACATGAATCTGAGTCATTGAGTAAAACAATTTAACCTTCAGCATAAATGCATCGTGACTCTGGTGCTCAACAGCATGCAGCTGGCTCCTTTTTATTTTTTTTCACCCCGGTCCCTTCAGACAGCATTATTGTAATATGTACATCAACAAGATAAAGTCATGTCACAGTACAGAATTCAAACATCAGGATTCTTCATGATTCATAATCCTGTAATGTAAATTGAGAGTCATATTAAACTTCTATTTCCGCCTCTCTCGCTCTGCTTGTCCAGGCCCACGGGTGGTGTTGGTGGGGAGCACAGCGCTCCTCTTTTCCCATAAGCCTTTGCTCTTATACAATGGGGAGCTGACGTGTCAGACGGCGAGCGGCAAGACCAGTGAGGTGGCCCTGAGCACACACTCCTTCCTCAAGCACTCCGCGAGCACATTGGCAGACCCACCGCCGGAGCTCAGCAAGCAGCTCGCCCAGGCACTCATGCTCAAGAGGTCAGCCATGCTGGAGATACTGATGATGTGTGCTCATATATGTGTTCTCTGACATATTTTATATATATACCAGTTCAGATAGATTTTTTTTAAAATCATTTTTTCCCTTACACAGGATGTCAAGATACAGAATGTAATAAAAGAATTTCAGCAGCAAAGAAAAATGTAAAATGTGAATAATGTAAAAATTAAAGCGGAAATTAGTATTTTAATGTAGGGAAGCCAGTCAGAACTTCAGTGAGCCATGTACTGTGTGTTGCATAGTTTTTATGTGCTAGAGGTCCTGTTTTAGGTTGTTTGTAGTTTTGCTTTTAATTGTGGCTCAGGATGACAATAATATTCCTGAATGAATAAATGAATGTAGCTCTTTAAACAGACACTTATTGAATCAGGGATAATCACTGAATGAACTGACACAAAGTCCAGTTTTTATATGTTGAGAGGGGTTTGTCCAAATCTGCTTACAGATTTTTAAAAATGCTAAAAATAAAAAATAAAAATATTAGTTTCTTCTAGACAGATTTAATCTAATGACTACATGAAAACGTGTGTGTGTGTGTGTGTGTGTGTGTGTGTGTGTGTGTGTGTGTGTGTGTGTGTGCATGTGTGTGCACGTGCACATTCCTGTCCAGCTTCCATGAAGCCTTTGATCTGTGTAAGTCTGCTGGTAGTAACACAGACTGGACAGAGTTAGGTAAAGCCTGTCTGGTCCACATGGAGGTGGAGCTGGCCATGCAGGTCTACCGCATGAGTGGCAACGTGGGCATGGTGCTGTCACTGCAGGGCATCCAGGTACAAGTCACGCACAAACCACGCTTCATATGGCTTGACAACAGACACCATTTGAGTCTATTCTGACTATTCTGAAACCCCCCCCTCTCTGTCCAGGGTATAGAGGACATGAATTTACGGGCAGGACATTTGGCCATGTTTTTAGGTGACTACAACCTGGCCCAGGACCTCTATATGTCCTCAAGCTGCCCAATCGCTGCACTGGAGGTAAAAACATGCACACAATTTAAGAGTGATTATTCTGTTTATGAGTGCTTATGTATGTGTGTAAGAGACCACAGCTGATCACTTGTCTTTTATCACCCGACAGGAAAATTCATGAATTAATTCCATTCCGCTTTAGATATTGTCATTGAGTGTAACACATGACTGTAAAGCTGAAGATCGTTAATGCAGGTTTAAATTCAGACCTATGTGAACTCTCTCTTGCTGTGTGTGTGTGTGCGCGTGTTTTAGATGAGGAGAGACCTGTTGCATTGGGACAGCGCTCTTATGTTAGCCAAGAGGCTAGCAGAAGACCAAATTCCCTTCATATCCAAAGAATACGCTGTCCATCTGGAGTTTATGTAAGTACACGTGCATTCACATTCATACACACACATTCATTGGACCTGATCCTGATCTACTGTATCAAACTCTCTCTCTCTCTCTTTGCAGTGGAGACTATGTGAATGCTCTGGCACACTATGAAAAAGGCATGACCCACAATAATAAAGTAAGTGCAAAATACTCACTACATTTTTTTCTTTCTCTTCTCCATTTGAATTTAGTTTTTTTTACTTTACCTACCACATTCATAGTATTTTTTGCCCCCAAATGTTCATTAATCAATTATTTCAAATAAGCGACTGATTTAAAAGGTGATATATCTGTATCCAAAAAAATAGTGATGATACTGATGCTGTTTTCCATTAATATTGTCATCAGGATACCAAGCTGCTGTAGGACAAAGGATCATAGCTTCACGACTGTTAATATATCCCTTCTTTTTAAGCATAAAAACTACTTCATCTAATATTTTATTTATTAAGTAATGGCAGATCCAGTCCATGTTTAATGTCTGATGCTTCCTAGCTGAAAATGCCACATAGAGTCTTATCTTCTGCCCCAGTTTGCTCTCCTTTCCATTCTGTTTGTATTTACAAAGAACTCTAAGCAGTCTGGTTGGTAGATTTACTGTAAATCAGGCTCAGATTCTCTTTTTAGGATTTGCATTTTTCTACGTTTAAGGCTCTAGTTTGAAATCTCCTCTATCCACTGTCCTCACCTTCCTCTGCCTCCCCCTCACTGTGCAGTTTCAGGAGCACGATGAGGCGTGTCAAGCAGGCGTGGCCAGGATGTCCATCAGGATGGGCGACATCAGGAGAGGAGCCGCTCAGGCAATCCTGCACCCAAGCAGAGTCCTCAAGAAGGAATGTGGAGCCATACTGGAGAGCATGAAGGTAGAGAGTCATATATATGTTTTTGTAAATTCAAATATTACAGGTTGGTAGATTACATCTGATGTGTTTATGTATGCATGCATAGTGTGTTTCCAGAGCACTGCGGAACAGAACGTCATTTTGTTCATACCCTCTTTTGTGGTTTTCTCTCTTACAGCAGTTCTCTGAAGCTGCTCAGCTCTATGAAAAAGGCCAGTATTATGACAAGGCTGCATCTGTCTACATTCGTTGCAAGAACTGGTGAGACAAGCGCCAACACACACCAACATACACATCTGCAAGTTTCTCTCCTCCTTTACAAAGCTCAGCTTTATTTTTACTCCATACTCAGGGCGAAGGTGGGAGAGTTGCTCCCACACGTCTCCTCTCCTAAGATCCACCTGCAGTACGCCAAGGCCAAGGAGGCGGACGGCAAGTAGGTTCTTAGTTTAAATCTATGTCACAAGTGAAGTGATACTGAAATCATAAAAGGAGGAGCTGATGTAATGTGTACTGTGTGCACCAGGTATAAGGAAGCTGCACGGGCCTATGAGAGCGCCAAAGACTGGGACAACATGATACGAGTGCTGCTGGACCACTTGAACAACCCAGAGGAAGCTGTTCGCATCGTCAGGGAGACGCAGAGCATCGACGGAGCGAAGATGGTCGCCAGGTACAGACCAAAAGAAATGGACATAATCTCGGGGTCTGAAAAGTGAAGCCTGCATTCTTTCTGATGGCCAGCAGGGGGCGACTCCAGTGGTTGTGAATAGAAATCCAGTCATATGAAGTCACATGATTTATGAAGAGCTACTGAGCTACTTTTCTAACATCTGGATCTGGACAATTTAAAGGGGATGCTTAATGAGATGTTTTACCTGTGACTGTGTAACATCTCTCACTTGTAATTTTCAGCTGACCAGTAATTCAACTATTTGTTTAACCTCCAATTCTTTTCCCTCTGCTACCTTTTTACATTTGTGTGATAAACTTTTAATTATGTTCGCGTGCGTCTCAGGTTCTTCCTGATGTTGAACGATTACGGCTCAGCCATCCACTTCCTGGTGCTGTCTCAGTGCAACGATGAAGCTTTCCAGCTGGCGCAGCAGCACGGACAGATGGAGGTCTATGCAGACATCATCGGTCAGTCCGTGTGTGAATGTGTATACAGACGGAATACGGAAACAAACTTTCTGAACGGGTCATTTTTCTAGCAATGCTGTGTTCATCAGGTCCCGAGGCGACGCAGGAGGACTACCAGAGCATCGCTCTCTACTTTGAGGGAGAGAAGAAACACCTGCAGGCTGGCAAGTTCTTTCAGAAGTGTGGGCAGTACAGCAGAGTGAGAATCATTCTTTTTACTCTATCCATCATTTTCTGACACTGATAAACATGTTCTAACAGTTAGTGACTCACTCCAACAGTTCGGCAAATTTGTCAGTCTCTTCTTTCTGTCCACTGTCCCTCAGGCCCTGAAGCATTTCCTGAAGTGTCCCAACACTGACGACAACCTGGCTGTCGAGATGGCCATAGAGACGGTGAGTGTGTCAAACTGAATGTGCATGTACAAAAGGATGTGACCATTCAGTTAAAGATTTGTGGATGTATGTGTTTCACAGGTGGGCCAAGCCAAGGACAGTTCTCTGACCAGTCAGCTGATAGATTACCTGATGGGAGAGAGCGACGGCATACCCAAGGTAATCAATACACTGGAAGACTTAGATCATTGTTTTATACTTTTTAAATATCATCTTTCTTCTCCTCGCTGTCTCTCCTTCTCCTTGTTTGGTGTGTGTGCAGTGTCTCTCAGTGAGCAGCTTTGTCAGTGGGTGGGTCTTTGTTAGAAAAATGTGATGTCGTGCATGTACGTGCACCGATCAGGATTTAGTAATATAATCAGATTAAAATCGGATGACAGTACTTGTGGGGTTCTTAGGTTATGTTGCCAATCAAATGTGATCAAACCACACCCACGCAGTCCAGAAGAAGCCGATTGTGTGAATTTACAAGGGCTAAACTCTTAGGTCAATACCTAACTTAACTTTAACTTAAATTTTTGCTTATTTAGTCATGTCTCTAATCGTAGAAGAATAGTAGTTGTCCACTTAAATTTTCTTGGGTTACAATACAGTGAAAATGTTTAAGGTTTTTATTTTATTCCAGCATCACTGCTTTTGATTTCCTTTGAGTTTGATCATTTCAGACACTAAACTGCAGATCACCCTCTCCCCTTGTAGAACACATCTACAGGTACAGGCCCCTGATCGTGTCATTAGCTGTGACCTTAAATTAGATGCATATTACACAGAGAATGTAAACACAAACTGAGTGACAGCAGCAGCACATTTCACCCTGACTTCGAATAAACTGGTGAGTTAGTTGACTGTTCTTTCCTCCTCCCAGGATGCCAAGTACCTGTTCCGTCTGTACATGGCGCTGCAGCAGTACAGGGAGGCTGCTCGGACCGCCATCATCATCGCCAGAGAAGAGCAGTGTGCAGGTACAAACATATTCACACAAACAGTTACCAAACACAAGTGTACCAAAGCTTGTGTAGGTTTGAGTGTTCTTTGTTTTTGGACGTTCCTCTCGCAGGGAACTACCGTAACGCTCATGACGTGCTGTTCAGCATGTACACGGAGCTGCAGGCACAGAAGATTAAAATCCCTGCTGAAATGGCCACCAATCTGATGATCCTCCACTCCTACCTACTGGTCAAGGTCAGTACAGCTGAAGTCTATCACACACACCTGCAGTGTGATTGTTCAGGTTATTTACTGTAGTCATGCTGAATTGCTTTGTATGTATGACTGTGCAGAATATTTAAATGTCTTTCTGGGGGTGTTTAATGCCTTTATTATACAGAGCAGATGGTAGAGAAATGAAGAAAGGGCCAGAAATAAACCAGGAACACTGTGTTTCAATGTCAGCCTCTTTAAGTGTTGGGTTATGCTCAAGCAGAGCTAGTATGTATGATGTGTTGTCTGGAAATGAAGTGTTTATCGCTGTTGTGAAAGACCACATTGAAAGGTGGAGTGAAAGCTGGCCATTATAAAGAGGAAGTAGACATATCGTTTAAATATGACGTGAACTGCACATTTTCAGACACTGAAAACGGAGAAAGTGACAGAAATGAAAAATGAGAGCCAGAGAGAGAAGTTGAAACCTCTGCGAAGCTGATAAATCACTGCTTGTGTGATGTGGGTGAACAGTCGTTGGTTTTGTTGGTCATTAAAGGCATCAGTAAGTTTGAAATGGAGTTGATGGCAGCACTGATGGAGCTGCATCTGAAAATATCTTTTGTTAAAAGGTTTATAAGTATGATGCCCATGTCCATTTACTGTTACATGATAAAGCTTCTCGACCTTAAAACTACGCGAATGCTGTGTTCTTGACTTTAATGTGTGTTATGTAGATCCACGTGAAGAGGGGAGACCACCTGAAAGGGGCTCGCATGCTCATTCGTGTCAGCAACAACATCAGCAAATTTCCTGCACGTGAGTCCTCACAGAATTCACCTTTTGACACCTCTAATCTACTGTCCAGTTCACAGGGGAAAAAACGAAATGAAGCTGAAATGTCCGAGAAAATTAAAAGCTGTCCAACAGGCCTCTGATCAGTGTTTGTGTGTGTGTGTGTAGATGTTGTTCCCATTCTGACGTCGGCAGTCATTGAATGTCATCGCGCCAGATTAAAGAACTCGGCCTTCAGCTTTGCCGCCATGCTGATGAGACCGGAGTACCGCAATGAGATCGACCCAAAGTACCGGAAGAAGATCGAGGCTATGGTTCGGTGAGTACACACCTCCCTCCTTCTCCACACACCTGTACTTTCGTTCATCTCTTGCTCCGCCTTGCACTGCATTTGCTTCCTTGTCAACAGACGTCCAGATACATCAGAGCTGGAGGAGGAAACCACTCCGTGTCCGTTCTGTGGCTTTCAGCTACCACAGAACGAACTGCTGTGTATCTCCTGCAAGAACAACCTGCCCTACTGCATTGCCACGGTACAAACACACCATCACTGACACACACTGTATGTCTTTTGAACCAAATACTTGCCCGTTTTTTTTTTTTTTTTTTTAAATCACATGATCTGTACCTTTGTTTTCTCAGGGCCGTCACATGCTGAAAGAAGACTGGTCTGTGTGTCCTCACTGTGAATTTCCTGCTCTCTACTCACAGCTCATTCTGTAAGTGATATGCAACATTTTTTGTCTCCACCTTGACCATTACTTTTGTACATCAGGACCCCTTATAGTTCTTGGAAAGTACTAATATATGGAATACATATATGGAAAAAAGTTGCATTAAGCTTTTGTGGCTCCAGAGGGAGCGAGAAGTCTGATTAATCACCTCAAGTGATGTCACTGGAGTCAGTGTGTAGTGAGAGAAGTGACTTCACCAGATCTGCTTAATCTACTCTGTTTTTTTAAGACAGAGCCAGGCTGTGTCCCCTTTTCCAGTCATCACGCTAAGCTAAGCACCTCCTGGCTGCAGCTTCATACTGAACATATAGACACGAGTGGTATCAATCGTCTCCTCTAACTCTCAGCCAGACAGAGAATAAGCGTACTTCCCAAAGTGTTAGACTCCAGGATAAGCACTGGTGAGTCACTCCTCTCTGCCGCTGTCACACTCGCACATCTACACTGAACTGCTTGTGTGTCCAGGTTGCTGGAAACAGAGACGGTGTGTCCCATGTGCTCTGAGACTCTGAGTGTCAAACAGGTGAAGAAGATCTCGGATTGTTCCAAATACCTGCAGGCTGATGAACTGGATCAGTGAAGAAGAAGAAAAGATGCATCACATGTATTTAACTGTCGAGTCAAATGTTTGATTTGTTTAAAGACATCAAATATATATTTAGAATTATCTAACAGCTTTAGTTACTTTATAAATTATATCTTTTCAGTGAAATGCTTTATTTTCAATTACTGTCTTTTTTTTTTAGCTCATGTTTTTTGAATAAATCATCTGATCTTATTTTATTTTTCATTATTTGTCTATTTTTTCCATGTTTTGGGAACTCAGAGGTCTCAATAATTATTGACTGGTTTTTCTTCCTGGCTGTGGCGACTACTGATGGGTTTTCCTTTTACTTTGTATAGTTTGAGCATTTTTAGAATTATTTTACACTTTGACAAAACCTCCCATCACCACAAGCTCCATTTTGTAGCTGATCACCAAATCTTCCTCAGATGAGGTTTGTCATAGAAATATAGATGTTTAAATGTCTGTTTTTCTGACAACTTTAAGGACGTTTTTTCATGTTGATTTGCGATTCAAAGATAATTTTCCACGACAACTGTGCCACTCCATCTGCTGAAGGTTGTGTGATTAGACTGAAAGCGACTCCATGAACATTGGGGCTAGATTGTTTTGTCAGCCAGTGACAAAATTAACTTTAACTCATTATAGCGCAGTGCTGACTGGATAGCAACTTTAGTACCATTGTAGAATCAGTGCTGAAACTTGACATCTGCTGTTGTTGGCTATAATTTTATCTAGAGCTGAAATCAATCACTCAAATGACAGAAAAATGAAATGAAATTTCTGACCATCATTAATCATTTTTCAAATAATTGGTTTGTCTTTTGAGTGGCTGGATTTGATATGATGACTAATCAGGTTTTCTGAGAACAGTATCAATGTATATTCAGAGCAGGTGGTATCTCAACATTTGATTTTAAATCTCAAAACCTTTCTAAAAAGTTCTTTCGGGGAAAAATGTATATACATATATCACAGACACTCATGAGTGACATATTTCTCTATTAATTCTCATGAAATCTTTACAAAATTGCAGTTTACAGGAGCATCAGTGCTAACCGTCGAGCTAAAGCATTCCTGTATTGTAGTTGTAACAAAAAGCAACAGTCTTTTACTTCACATTATTTACAACCTCGACCACTTGATCACAAACTAATGACGGAAGAAATGTACCCTGCTCCTGCTGAGACACATATTAATAAAGAGGCTTACGGACATGATGATGGGTGCAATAAGCAGATAATATGCATCATTTGTTCAGTATAGAGACGTTCAGATGGAAACAGGACAGGAAGTTAAAAAACAGGAAAGACATTTCTCAGTCAAGTGTGGTTGAAGTAAAGTGTTTGGATGAGGGACAGATGAGTTACCTGCAGAGGTTAAGACCACTTTCACTACTTGATGATCATTAAAGGATCGTTGCAAGTGCAAAGAGAAATATTAGTCTGTGGTTGCTGAGGGAGACAGTTTGTTTTCCTCCTCTGGTCATCGGTCATTTCTTGCCCTTGCCTTTTCCCTTGCCCTTCCCAGAATCTTCCTTCTTCGGCTTCTTTGACTCCTTAGTGGCTTTGGCCTTCTGCTGCGGAGAGCAACAGGACAAGGCGACATATGAACAGAGAATGATAAGAAGGCAGCCAGAAAATACTTTGTGTTCATGGGATCAAATGGGTTTGTTATCCCAAGCTGAATGCTCTTACTTTGATCATGGCATCGGCCTTGAGGCCCTCCCCTTCGTCCTCAGACTCCTGCACTTCGTTGTCCGCGTCCTCGCCTCCCAACTCTGACTCCCCCCCGCCACCACGGCGGCCCTTCTTCACTACTTGCAGGGAGTACGGCGTCATGTGAACTTCTTTGTTGTAGGTCCGTGTGAATGCTGCCTTCACCTGTGAGGAGACGGACAACAGAGGTGTCAAAATTCACTATGTTGGATCAACCATGGGCAGGCTGAAATCAGCGGATTAATTTATGAAATACTACTAGAAGCTGGTTAAGGGGTATTTATATGTGGGTAAATAAAGCAGAATGATACTCCGACATGCAATAAGTGCCGTCGGCCAATCACAATAGCCTGAACTTACTGTAGTATAATTCCTGATGAAACTTTCTGCTGTCTCCAAAATTAAAATTATACCCACTCCTGCCTGCTGCTGACCTTAGAGTCCAGTTTGGAGTAGGGGTCAGGTTGTCCGCCCCAGACGCTGATCTCCATGATGCTGTCCACATCCTCCTTGATGAGCTGGTAGTCGTCCAGCAGCTGCACAGCCTCGCTGGCGCCCTCTGCCCCGTGCCTCTGAAGTGGGCTCAACAGCGCCTGCCGCAGGTAGTGCAGGTAGTCCAGGTTCACCGCCTGTCTGCTGCTCATTGTCCTGCAAGAGCCAAACAAAAAAACCCAAAACACTCAAATCCTCAAGTGTGATGCTATGTTTGCATAAACAGTGAAGGAAGGTGATCGAGGCCTACTCACTTTAAACCCATGTGTGAGGCCAGCTCCTGCACAATGCGGGAATGTTTATTGGTGGAGGAGTTCTTGCCGAGCCAGCTGGGAAAGATGGGGAACTGATTCATGTAGCCTCTCATGAGCTCGCCTGGTAACACGCTGGCATAGATGGCCTGCAGGCACACAAACAGAACAGCACAACGATGAATCTCTGGTGCCCCAATACATGAGCATGCGTGTGCTTAAATGTATCAGGTTATTTCCAAGAATAAGCTTGTGATACGTCGCATTTTGTGCTGCAAAAAAGCGAATGACCAAAACTCAGTGCTCTGCCTGATTGCATCGACACTAAGGATGGACTGAAGCTGCTGCTGCTCTGCTAACGTGCTGCTTTCACATGATATGGTGTCACTTATCCTCTGATTTCCTGTCACGTTCATCTAGCATAGCCAGAAAATGACTGCTGTGCATACATGGAGGATTCCACATTTAAGATGTGTGCATGTGAGTGAGTGTGTGTGTGGGTGGTTGTGTGTGTGACCTGGGTGGGCAGCAGCGACCAGTTCTGTCCAGAGCGGATCCGTCTGTCCACCAGGTCTCCGTCAGAGATGGAGTCAGCTGTCTTGCTGAGCAACACCAGGTGGGACTTCAGGTCACCACTGAGAAAAGAGAGACAGGAAATCACAGAAACATTAAAGGAATAGTTTGACATTTTGGGAAACATGCTAATTTATTCTCTTGTTGCTGTATTAATGGCACTATAGGCCAGGAGGCGATTATCTTATCTTAGCTTAGCATAGAGACTGGTTACAGGTGGAATTAGTTAGCCCCTCTCACCCAGCAGCCTTTGGCCGAACATGCAGGTAGTTCTCTTGGACAAAGAGCGGCGCTAGCGAGTAGTCGTGGAAGAAGAGGTCAGACTTGTCCATGAGGCTCATGTTGGTCTCCTCCCCTGCAGCAAACACCTTCCTACAAACGTCAAACGGTCCCAGTTTCATGTCCTTGCGGGCTCTGTTTGCGTCGGACTTGCACTGGTCGTACGTCATCACCTTGTCTTTGGCCGACCACATGCTCAGGTTGTGGATCACCTGCAGACGAGACAGCCGGCGTGGTGAGAGGGGAGGCCGAGGGTGGCGAGTGAAGATGTAGATACAGTCTGAATTGACTTTCAGGATACTTGGCTTCTTTTACCTGTCGGACGTCCTGATTGGAGGCTAGGATCATTTCGTTAAGAGCTGGGGGTGGGATCTTGATTCCCTCTTTGAAAGCGATGGACATCATGGCTCCCTGAAAAATAAAAAACAAAAAGTGAAGGAGGCAAATATTTTATATTGAAGAGTTTACTTAATTATTTCAATTATTATTATTTCAATTTTAAAAAAGATAACAAAAATTTGCTGCTGTGTCATTGTATCAGTCAGCATCCAAATGCTTACAACATGCTGTTTGACTTTAACCCAAATGCTAGAATACACATCACTGTCAGATTTGGACAGGATATGTGTGTGTGTGTGTGTGTGTGTACCTTGATCTGTTCCAATCGCGGCCTCTGGAAGCGCAGATCGAAGCAGTAGTTGGCCAGTGATCTGATCTTCTGGTGGTTCCGATCGTTGCACATGCAGATGATGGGAATCTTTGAATTTCTGATCAGGCCGATCATCTCCTACAGGAGGCAAAAGGTCAGAGGTCACTATGAGGAAAACGCAGTGTATCCGTCCACCTGTTGTTAGTCCTCGCTGAAGCTGCGGTAACAGTAGCTAGGAGCGGTTAACCTCACTGAAACATGCCAATTTGAGAGTCATTATTTCTTTTTTACTGTTGCCATTTTGTCTTGGCTATGGCACACAAACCAGACCTGTGTGCAGTAATTCAGAGGTCTGGAACCTGTGAACTGAATTTTATCTCCCTGTTTCTATTCTAAAAGTTGAGAAGTGTGACCAACCGCCCCTCCGACCTCTTCAAAATGTCAAAATCTGGTCAGACTATCGTAGAAATGTGTTGATGTTTTTTACCTGGATTCCTCCACGGTCCTCGTTGCCAGCCATGCCATCAACCTCATCCATGATCAGGACATGTTTACTGCTCACTGTCTGAGATGTGCCTAAAAAATACACAGCAACAGTTACATATACCACATAGTATTCACGTCACTTCTGTTACATTGGTTCTCTAAGAGAAAATAATTTAACCTCTGTAGGAAACAATAAAAATATGAAAATGAGAATTAATTTGCGCACACACACCTCCTCACCCACACCCAGCCAACGGCGTCACTAGCTAGCCGTCTGACATTAAAACATGAAGCCAAGAGGAAAAAGTGTGATGCGCACTCGACCCAGTTAGTGTGCCGAATGATTGACACTGATATGCTGCCATTTGGTGTGCTAGAGGCAAGGGATTCAAAGAGCTTCTTAGCTGCCTCGAGCCCAAGTACCTTATTTCACTAAGAGCTATTATGATTTAAAAACACTTTGAGGAGAAAGAGGATAAACTAAATATCACGCTAGCCAGGGCAGACAGGCTACCTCTGACCAATGACTGCTGGACAGCTCCCACAAATGAAAGCTACATCACACCTCTGCTCCTCAGCTCAAAATTAACTGGCTAGCTACCACATGCAAAATGAACCGAAACTGACATCCCTAAAATGTGGAACAGACAGCAACATGGACAAACAAAAATCTAAAGAGGGATTACCTTTGTAGAAGTTCTCGATGCTGGTGTTGTTTAGTGACTCTGCGACAACTTCCTTCAGGCTGTTTTTGCTGCGAGTGCAGCTGGCGTTCATCTCCACGAAGCTGAAGCCCAACTCCTGCAAGCCGACCCAGCAGAGAGGCAAAAACAGACGGAGATCAACTTTACTCCTCCCAGCATGGGGGTCATGTATGCAGCAATACTTGCAGATAATACGCTGAGTGGTGTGAATACAGACAATACAAAGAAAAACATGCCTGTGTGTGTTTTCGGACTGACCTCACAGACCAGGGCAGCTGTGGTGGTCTTCCCGACCCCCGGCGGTCCAGAGAGCAGAGCAGCTTTGTATCCTGATCCGTCATCTTTCCCTCCTCCAAACTTACTGAACCTTGCTACTGCACAGGAAACAGGACAAAGCGCATTTTCTCAGAGCTAAAAACTCTCTGAAATAAAATGAGCTCCGGTAGTTTTTTATCACCCCTCTGAATTCTGCTCACACACCCTCAAAATACAAACAGAGCCAAACTGCTACCTGGTGGCTTGGAAGGACCCCCGCTGTGGTGTCGGTGCCAGTTCTGCAGCCAGCGTAGCAGCTTATTGGCACAGCTCTGGTCTCCCTGCTGGCCAATCACAGTCTTCAGAGAGCGCGGGCGGTACTTGTCCACCCACAGCAAACTGGAACCTTCTCCAGTCTGTGACGTATCGGGGTCTGATGATGAAGAAGCGGAGGAGGGAAGACCCAGCTCCCTCCGGGCTGAGTGACCTGAGCCTCTCCCAGATGGAGTGCCGCCCCCTCTGGTCCTAGCATCATGGCCTTGTGTCAGGCCAGTTTTTGATGGACTCGGGGTGTGAGGGGACCTGGAATTACCCTTGGAGGGAGAGACCTTCTGGGCTTTGGGGGTGCTCTTTGAGGTCTTGCTTGGGGGAGTCCTGGTCGTTGAGGCTTTGCTCTAAAAAACGAAAATATTCAGGAATAGTTACAGCACATCAAAATAAAATCAATCCTTTACATGAGCAATATGCTTGCAGCTAAAGGCCAACTGAAATTAAACTGCATGTTTTTTTCTGCTGCAGCACACAGATATGATCTGTAAATCACATGACCTGTGCTCTTCAGCTGGACTTTAAAAAATGATTTGACATCTTCTGGGTTAAAACTGTATCACCGCTGCTGAACAACAGCATGATTTGAAGTAAAAATGTAAGAGCTGACCTCAGTCTCTGCAGCGATCTCGTACTTGGACTTCTTTCCTGGTTTGGTTCTGATCAGCTCCAACAGACCATCCTCATCCAGGATCTTGGTACCCAAACTCTCCGCCTGAGTATAAAGACGATTGCACAAACGTAATGAATTTGATGGACAGATACGGCAAATATGAGAGAAAAGGTGCAGGACAGGAAACACAGAGGGAAGTCTCAAATTAGTGATGGCTGCAGCTTCAATACTTCTTTAATTTGTCTTTGGTGCCTACATATAATGTTCATACATCAAAATGTGTAAAATTTCACTCAGTGTCCTGCATTTGTATATCATTTGCATTTTAATTAGCATCCAACAGTTTTAAGTTTACCACGATGATGCATGTCCATTTATATGTGGGAGATGTGACCTGATTCAGTAGAAAGTCAATTCAAATGTTAAAATCCTCAGTATCGCTATAATGTTTTGTGTATATATACTGTAATGTATTAAAGCCTAACGTAGAAGTATTTTCAGGTTCTATTTGCTCCCATTGCAACTCAGCCAATGCATCAAGGTTAATGACTTTTCATATGATTATAGAGTAAATAAAAAAAAATCAGACCAATCACATATGATCAGGTTGGTTACCTTGTCGAGCTTCGAGGCTCCGCCGTCTCTGCCCTGCACCAGGTAGGTGGTCTTCTTACTGATGTTGCCCGTCACCTTGCCTCCATAGCGCTCAATGAGGGATTTGGCTTCATCCCTCTCCATGGACTCCAGGACCCCCGTAACCACAAACACACAGCCCTCCAAACAGTTCTCTGCACCCTGGAAAACACACACACAGACACGACATTCAGTCAGTGATTAACAACAAGGCCAGACAGCTGCTCGCTAAATGATGAGCAAATGAGCAAGGAGATAATTTCCATCTTTATTTGGATTAGGAAATCGAGTTGCAACTAGGGGAAACAAGTTAAAATGTTTTTTGTGCGGTGGATGCAATTTTTCCACCTACCTGGTGCTATTTTTTATGGTTGATTAGATGGTTAGTGGAGTATTTGAAGATTAGCTGTAAGTATTGCTAAACAACCTTATGTATTTTTCAAGGATTTTTTTTTTTTTTTTTCAGAAAAACAAAATGCTCCGCCCTGTGAGAGGCACAAACTGGGGGTTTTCTGATCAGTTGTGATCGACATCTTGACACGTTCTTTGTTCTCCCTGCGTCTTTTCCTCATGGCACCACTTGTTTTTCTGTCTGTCCAGATTCGGAGGATGAGGAGCTAGTGAAGAAGTCAAAGAAATCCCCCAAAGAGAAACAGAAGATGAGCAAGACAGAGCCACCTCCCAAAAAAGATCCTGTGCAGTATGTCTCTGAAACAGGTGAGGGGGACTATGGTTTATCATCATACAGATGCACAGCTGGGCAACATGACCTGAGACCCATGTTGGGATTAATTGTTCCATTGGCCTCGATGATGATGATGATATAGGAAAATATATCTTGTCAAACAATAACTGTTTTAAATATTTAAAATACATTCAGCAATTAAAATGCAAAAATGGAGATGGGTCCAGCTTTAACATGAGTGGTGAAAATGTATTTGACAAACACACAAAATCACACACACACAGGACACACACACAAAATCATATTCATGTTACATGTTCATGTTACAACCAGTAACAACAAAAGTGAATGTGGCTCTGTGCTGTTTTTTGTCTTTTCTTAAATCACCTTCTTCGCTTGAGGCTCCTCATCCAGCATGGCCAGCGTTCTGGCAAACTCCTCATCCTCATGGACCTGCTTTTCCAGCTGAGTGAAGAAGCAAAAACATGGGAATGGAAAGGATTACTCCTGAGATATTTACATTTAAGTATTCAAGCAAATATTTTAGCATTATTTAGAATTTTAGAAAAAAAAAAAGTAATAGTAATTTGTAAAGGCTTTGAAGGCAAACTTTTAAAGTCCTTAATTTTTGCAGGTCTTTTATGACTGACTCATACACCCAGAGGTTTGCACACCAGGTAGGACATTAATAATGCTCATTTTCAGTATCAGTGAACGTGCAGATTATTTTTCCAGATTAATCAATCACTTTGTCTAGAGACTGTTGAAAAAATATAATTTAAAAAAAAGACAGGGAAGAAGGAAAAACGGCCATTTTCAGTTCTGGAAGCTCCTCCATTTCATATTAAAACCGCTTGTTTTATCCAACTAACAGCCTACAACCTGTTCAGTTTACAATCAAACTCGATACGAAAAAAAAAGCATCTAATTAAAGATAACACAAAGATAAACTGATTTCCAAAAACAGCTTGTTAAGTAGAATCTTCTGTCAATCGACTCATCAGGTCCTGTTTGTTTAAGCTGTGATTACTAGTGCAGAGAACTATCAGCTGTTATCTCCATCAGCCTACCTCCATGTCCTCATCCATCTGCAGCTCTCTGGCGATTTGTTCATCACTTATCAGATCGTCTGTGTCCTGAGTCGGCTAAGGAGAAGAAGAGTTTTTATAAAGTCAGTTTGTTGTTAATACTGAAAGGCTGAAAAAAAAGCCATGATCCTGACGGTTTGGATGAAGAAGCCGTACATGAGAAGCGGAAGAGGGTTTTGAAGAGAAGAAGACAGGAAATGGTCAATCACTACTCACGGCCTTTCGTTTGACGCTGGCGACGAGCTTCTTATCGGAGCGCTGGACAGCCGTACTGCCGAAGTAGTCCATAACTGAGGTGGGGGTTTGTTTGGGCTGAGGAGGCGGGGCTGACTTCGGGGTGACAGGGAACTTCACTGCAGATTTCCCCTGCGTGGAGGAGGGCTTGACAGGAGACTTCAGCCCCTCTTTGGCTCCTGGACGAGCACCCCCTGCGTCTGACTTTGTCAGTTTGGCCGTGCCGTTGTGATTGGGTTTAGGGACCTTCTTCAAGGACTGAAAGTTGTCACTGTCCGAGTCTACAAGCAAAGACAGAAACATTTTGTCAAATACATTTTCACCACTCATGTTAAAGCTGGACCCATCTCCATTTTTGCATTTTAATTGCTGAATGTATTTTAAATATTTAAAACAGTTATTGTTTGACAAGATATATTTTCCTATATCATCATCATCATCGAGGCCAATGGAACAATTAATCCCAACATGGGTCTCAGGTCATGTTGCCCAGCTGTGCATCTGTATGATGATAAACCATAGTCCCCCTCACCTGTTTCAGAGACATACTGCACAGGATCTTTTTTGGGAGGTGGCTCTGTCTTGCTCATCTTCTGTTTCTCTTTGGGGGATTTCTTTGACTTCTTCACTAGCTCCTCATCCTCCGAATCTGGACAGACAGAAAAACAAGTGGTGCCATGAGGAAAAGACGCAGGGAGAACAAAGAACGTGTCAAGATGTCGATCACAACTGATCAGAAAACCCCCAGTTTGTGCCTCTCACAGGGCGGAGCATTTTGTTTTTCTGAAAAAAAAAAAAAAAAATCCTTGAAAAATACATAAGGTTGTTTAGCAATACTTACAGCTAATCTTCAAATACTCCACTAACCATCTAATCAACCATAAAAAATAGCACCAGGTAGGTGGAAAAATTGCATCCACCGCACAAAAAACATTTTAACTTGTTTCCCCTAGTTGCAACTCGATTTCCTAATCCAAATAAAGATGGAAATTATCTCCTTGCTCATTTTAATAGATGGATGGATGGATAGATAGAATGGCAATTCAATCTGATTATCAGCCTTCAAAACAAAAGTGACCAGCCTGAGCTCTAAAACCTTTTTCTGAAAAACAGATGCTTGGCTCTGAATGTAATGATAACACATGAGAGGCACAAACCTGGGCTAATCACAATGTAACAATGGCTGCATCCTGCTATAGTGGCACAGAAGTCACACACCTGATTCTATGACTGCGTGCTTCTTGCGTTTTTTCTCGCTATCCTTGCGTTTCTCCTCTGGTTTGGAGCTCTGGACCTAAAGCATTTAAAGCACAATAAAACGTGATGAGTAAGATAACGAAACAGGGGAGTCGTTACATGAAGGAGGGAAGGAGTTGACAATATTTCCTTGCCTTGGCTGTCTCTTTCTTCTTCTTCTTCTTCACTTCTTCGTCTGAAGACAGAGGGTTTTTCTTCTTCTTCTCCTCTGTTTTAATGTTTCCATTCGGGGCTGCTTTCTGCACCGCAGGCTTGGCTGAGGTCGGTTGAAAGAACCGCCTGATATCCTGTGTGCACGCAAACATGTATGATTACTTGAGTCTAATTACAAAACCGCGGCAAGACACTGTTGACTGAGCACAATGAGCACAAACGTTGCACTATTATCCAAATATGAAAAGGAAATTGATGCTCGATAGTTCGATGATTTCGCTTTCTGACAGATTTTTCAGGAATATGTGCATCACAAGAACTTAGTTACAGCGCGAAAATGTCACCTGTTAGACGACAACAGAGCAAAAGATGATCATAATGTGCTGCTCACTGAACTTTTACTGGCTAACTTTAATAAAAAGGCTTAACGTTTTTCATCTTTAGCTCTTGCTAACACTGCGCACTTGACTTGCGTTTCAACGGCAGCGCGCAGGTTTAACAAGAAAACAGGATTATCTTTGCTTTATTCATCCTCTTTGTTTATACGGACAGCTTGCAATCAGAGCAAACAAACAGTTGAAAATTGTAACGTACCATTACGAACAGGTTTTCTCGCAGTTTAGGTTCAGGTTAGTTAGTAAAAGTAATGAAATCCTTCAACTGCTTGGCGCGAAGCAAGAGTCTATCGTCGCCTGGAGATGACGTACGCCCGAGAGCCGATAGGTGTGCGTCATGTGCGTCACTCAGCGTGCGTCTTTTGTTTTTTAATACAAAAAACAATTAACATCAAGCACATATTAATTTAAAGAAAGTGTTTGTGTTTAAAAAGTTAGGTGCCGAGTTAATATTCAGGATCATAGTTAACTATCAGGATCAGATATAGAGACATGCCCAGGCATGACCAAGACAGGTTGTTCAGGTTCACTTATATGGTGTCCATAGATGCCCAAACTCATAGGTCTTATTCTTGGACACGTTTGACTCAGGCCCTTAACTGTGCATAGTGCACGTAATTTAGTTTTGGAACTGGCCTGAGCGTAGACACCAGTCGGTACACCATGGACCCCATGGTTCTTGGTGTACCGATCTTATATGTACTGTTGCATGTGATCAGGCCTCTCCCTTCACACTTGGCTCTTTGTCTTTTCAGCGGCCTTGATCCAACAGGCCACCACGGTCAGAAAGAAGGACATCAGAAAGTTCCTGGACGACATCTATGTCAGCGAGACATATCAGACATCACACATCACATAAACCCATAAGATCAAAGGGATCATGTAAGGCTGATAAAATAACACCAATAAATATACAGGACCATATACCATAATAAAGAACATGATAATTGGCATATGTTATGGATATGACTTGCTTATGCTTGCTCATGGGGGGATTTGCTCTCTGTATATTAAAGAGTATGGTCCTGACCTGCTCTATATGGAAAGTGTTCTGAAACGGCTTCTGTTGTAATTTGGTGCTAAATTAAATTGAATTAACATTTGAAATTGTTAAAGTTGATCAAGCGAGTTCCCAGATAATGTTTGAAAATGATTGCTCATCAGAAACAACAGTCACTGATTGAGGACAGCTGTCACTACACAGTACAGGATAGCACCATGCAGGTGTAGCTCCGTCCGTGCTATACACACAGAAAATGTAGATACACAGGAGGAGGTGGAGTTGAGGAGTCTCACAGCCTGAGGGGAGAAGCTGCTCTGTAGTCTGGTGGTACGGCAGCGGACGCTTCTTGCCAGCTGGCAGGGTCGAGATGTGTGATGTGCACGACAGATTCTCTGTGATGTATCTAAGTTCTGTATCTCCACAGAGAAAAAATGTCTTTGGCAGTCTTGCAAGTGAATGTAAAATGGTTTCTGACAAGTTGAATTCAAGTTGAATAATTGTCTGTTCATGCAAATAGTGACACTATAATATGTAGGTTGTGTGGGAAATATTTAACCTGTTTATTAGCACCAACACTACATATTTTTATGTATACTCCCAAGTATGCATTTTATTTTTTTGTAACTGTAAGTGAACTGCAAAAACATCGTGGTAACAGAGAGATGTTTGATAATCTGAGCGTGCCTTCACATACAGTGGTGTAGTGATACAGGAACATGCTTGATGCCCACTTTCATGAAGATATGTTATTCAGGATGGCACATCCCGTTCGATCTCAGGGAGCTGAGGAAAGCACTGAAAATGAAACAATAGCGTCTCGGCAGGCCAAAGATGAATAGTGACGGGAGTGAACTTAAAATTAAAGCTCGACATTGGGAGGAGTTTGAGTCCAAATATATGATTTGTGATTTCTTTCAGATTCAGTTGCTCCCTGGACTTAAACGCACATCACCCTGTGATGTATTTAAAACCGTAAACTAAGCATGTGTGTGCATTCTTGATGAATTTAAGAGCTTGCAAAAACCTGCCAACTCAAAAGATGTTCTCTGTAATAAGTCTGCAGAGCATTAGTAAATTATTTGGTGCCACTTAATAAAATATAACCTCGTGTTTTGTATAATCCCCTGAATCTCAAACTCCTTCACATATTTACATTCATGTGCTTTTTTAATCAATATTTTCTGCATATTCATGTTTTTGTCTCACCTACATTTAAATGCTGATATTTTTTCTTCACTCCACTTCCACATCTTTTGTCAAAAAAGTCTTTGTATTCATTTGGCCAGAATAACACATCTAATGGTTAAAATTTTGGCAACGTAGAAGACGACAACCCCCTGCACACTGCATGTCAAAGCAGCTGAAGAAACTAGTCAGCATGGAGCTGATGGAGAACTGCAAGGAGATAAAGAGGGACAGAGAGCACCTGGACACAGGTTAGCAATGTGACCCACAACTAGTTCACCATAGCTTCTATTCATGCAATCACACCTAATCAGGTGACAAACGAGGACAAATTCAAATTCATTGGAAAAGTTGGTAATTTTATTGGTCATGAGAGGACATGAACATCTATTCGACATCTTGCTCCACCACAGTGGTCTTCTCGCTGACATAGATGCCGTCCAGGAACTTCCTGATGTCCTTCTTTCTGACCGTGGTGGCCTGTTGGATCAAGGCCGCTGAAAAGACAAAGAGCCAAGTGTGAAGGGAGAGGCCTGATCACATGCAGTTAGGTGTTTTAATGGCCACAAAATGGCACATTACAGACGCCTGCATGAGAGGTGCACAATTTGCTTTGATCAGAAAACATAAAAATAAGATTTCACAAGTCAGATTTTAGAGACATGCTGTAGTTAGTGTTAAAATTAAGACATTAAACTAAAGTCAAAAACACAATGAGCCATGTGAAGCAGCAGGACTGTCAGTGTATTCTTTCACAAAACTGTGTGGCCCCAATTAATTACAAATTCCTATTATTGAAAAGACGGACTGTTAATGTTTTGCTGTAAATGGTAAAATATTGAGTTCGATGCACCTAAATTTCTTTGAATATATGTGCCATGTTACATGCATTGGACAGATGCAGATGTTCAAAAGCAACCCATGATAACTACAAGAACGACTTGTCAAAATATTATTGGAACTGTCATTAATTAACTTATTTTATTGACAGAAAATGTAACTATTTTGATCATTTGCCATTTTTCAGGTAAAAATGCCAAACACTTGCTGGTTTGAGCTTCTCAATTTTATGGTTTTGATGCTTTTGTCATATATAGCAAATGTACTGAGTTTAGGATTGTTGGCTCAAAAGAGCAATTTTAAGAAATGCCATATCAAACAGACAAATTATAGCAATTTTTTAACCAATTTTATAGACATTTTGGTTAATACTGGAAATAAACATTACTTAAGAGCAGTAAGGATTAGAAAATTGAAGAGAAGAAAATCACAGCTATTTAAATCATCAATTGTTTCGTTTTTTTTTATACACAATTTGTAAACATTTGCTTGTTCCAGTTGCTTATATGTAAGGATGCACTGCTTTTCTTCTGTCATTCATGATCAGAAATGAAGAATCATTAGGTTTTGGACTGTTGGCTGGACAAAAGAAGCAATCTGAAGATGTCACTTGGGACTCTGGGAAACAATTTGACAGTTTATAACAATCGATTTATCCTGAAAATAATCAGATTTATCGATAATGAAAATAGTCGTGAAACTACATTGTGTTTACATTGCACAAAACCTGCAGACATGCCTGGAACAATACAAGAAAAGGAAAAGAAACCTGTTTTGCATTACCACCAAGACATCAGAAAGCATAAGGAACATGCAAAGAGAAAGAAAACATAGGCCAAAAGGGAGACTTCGACGGCTTGGTCTAACCTCTATGAGTGCAGATGTGAATTTTACTGATCCGGTTCCACTACTGTTCCCTTCTCAGACACGTAAATACCGTCCAAGAACTTTCTGATATCCTTATTTTTGACTGTGGTGGCCTGTTGGATCAGAGCAGCTGGAATAGAGAGAAGTTGGGATGATGAGCAGCACGTCACACAGGATCACAATAATTACAGAGGAAAGGTCAGACTGAGGAGGGATGAGCACTGAAGAGATACAGTGCAGCCTGAAAAGTACTAAGACTGTGACAGTTGTGTTGTTTTGGCTGTTTCACTTTTGTACAAAAAAAAAAAAGGTTTCAATTTCAGCTTTAATTTAAGAGCATTCGCATCATCATATGAAGTGAATATTTTTAAATAAGCTCACAATTTGAGCTGTCCTAAGTGTATGGGGCACTAACAAACACATTGGCCATTATCAATGTTTGTGAATCTGTTGCAGTCTAAAGTTTACAGGCTGCAAACGATAGACATCAGCAGACAATTTCTATCCTGGTGATGCTCTGCCAGGACTGTACTGCAGCCACATTCACCTGCTGCTTGTTTTAGGGGCTTTCTGTCTTCAGTCTGGTCTTTATTAATTGAAAGACTGACTGAGGTCAGGAGACTGACTTAAAACTCTCTAGAGTTTGTTTGGTTCTAGTTTCCTTGTTTATTACTGCGCTGTTGCATATGCACCCTCTGCACTGTTGAACAAAGCAACTATAAAGCTGAAAGTCATCTAGTTTCAAGGCCAACATGCTGGAGTGCAGTGCCAAAACACAAAGGAATGTCACCATCTTACTAACACTACTGTATAACAGTGGACATATTGGAGGGGCTATATCTGAAAAGGGAGGGCTGTATCTGAAAACAGGATTTTACAATATTAACACCACCATAGAACTGATGTTAAACTAGCAACAGAGACTACAGACATCAAACTGGTGCAGAAATATCTACAGGGGAGGGACCAGGCCTCTGACAATCCCATCACCAACAGATTTCCTGATGTCTGTCTGATCACCTTTTGTTTGATAAAATAAAAAAGTATTTTACACTGATCTTAAAGGCAGCATCATTGAACTGAGGTTTCCTGCTTGTGAAATAATGAAACAATCCACAACATCTTAGTTGAGAGTTTAACAGCCAAGAAGCAGAATGGGTTCAAACATGGAAGCAGGGTAGTGTCATGAGTAAAACAGCTGTAGAGAATAAAGGTGCACAGCCTACCTGAGTTTGACACCAGCTCAATGTCGTTACCCTCCAAGACCAGCTCGTCCTTCTGGGCAGCGGAGACTGTACAATTCACACCTGGAAGAAGGAGAGGAGAAATTATTTTACTATTCACAATCATTCATTAAAAATATTGGTAAAACAAACTGCACTTCTACAGCACCCTTGGTGGAGCTGCTGGGCAAGCTGTAGTGGTTCTACAGGAAGCAGCCGTCACTTCTGTTGACTTTATTAAATCTGCAGATCAATGCTTTACACTTTATGGCAACACTGGAGTTCAACACTTTAAGTACTTGCTTAGTCATGTGTTTAAATCTACAGGAGCAAGAATTAAATCTATTTAAACATTATTGAGCAAATATTTTGATAATTGATTTGCTGGTACCATCTCCTTGAATGTGAGAAATTATTGTTTTCTTCATCATATGATAGTTAACTGAACATCTTTGGGGTACTAAAATGGATCACCTTGGGCTGTGGGACATTTTAAAAGATAAATCGAGAAAATCAACTGAATTAAATCAATGAAATCCTTAGTCGCATTTAATCCACTGGATTACACAATTTACAAGATTTACAGGTTACAAATTAGAATCCCCATTTTCTTATTCTACTCCTAAACTCAAATGAACTGACAAATACAACATCACAATTAATTTCCTGTCCCAACATACAGTTACCCATATTCCCCACCTCTATTGATGAAACTTAAATTTACACTGTCACTTAGACCACAAAGAAACTGAAAAAAATGAAACCTCACAGCGTCCTTCTCATGACTACAATTATATTTCCACAATTTGAAACAAACTCACCAGTCCTCATTCGGACACGGCGGATGTACTTCTCTCCCAGGAAGTTCCTGATCTCCACCATAGTTCCATTCTCCTGAATGACGACGTTGATGGGGAAATGGGCGTACACAGAACGCATTTTGTACCGGAAACCCTGCAGTCACACAGAAGCAAAGGAGGCATTGAGCCGAACTGTAAAGGCAAACAAAATAAACTGTTCTGCCAACAATAACCTGCTGTATGGCTTCACAGCCACACAACAGAAATCCTGACTACAAAATATGTCAATCCCACCATAAAAGACTGGGCACAGAGCTTATTGTGGCAGTCTAACATTGGCACAATTAACCATCGTCAATGAAAAGATTGAACTTTAGTCTCACCAAAGTGACTCCCTTGATCATGTTCTGGACGTGGCTGCAGATGGTGCGGACTGTGGCCAGTTCCTTCCTGTTACCCCACCATTTATCCACACGAAGCTGAGGAAGACAGCACAGCAACTAACATCACTAACTGTACAAAAACAAACTACTGACTAATGTATCAATTACCACAAAATGTATCACCTTCAACAACAACAAATCATTGAGCTGCTATCTATAAAGTTAAACCCAGAAAATATGCTTGTTCCAGCTGCTGATTCAATAAGCTGTTTTTTTTTTTTTTTTTTTTAGAATTGTACATTTAATTATTCTTTGGGTTTTAGACTGTTGGTTGAAAAACACACAATTTGAAGAGGTCAAACAGCTTGAATATTTGTGATGGTCAGTTTTATCAAGTAACTGGCAGATTAACAATATCAAAAAATGGCAGTAAATGTTGGTGGGAGCTCTGAACTGTACATCACCTACAAACTCCACGACACACTTAACTACTCAATTACAACAGATACCATCAACAACCCATTTCGGACTCCAGAAACTTCTTTCTGAACACTGGTTAACTTAAATTTTGCAAAAACACTGAGCAGCTCATCTGAGTTTCTTGCCAGTGCATTGAGACTCTAAAATATTGCTTTCCAACTTCCTTGTGACATACAAATTTCCATCATACAAATGAATAGTTCTGATGAAGCTATGATCAGCAAAATGACTTGCTGAACTTTTGAACATGCATACATTAAATGAAAACACACAAAGCAGTCCCTTGTACATCAGTTCAATTGCATTACTAAATTTTTCATGAATTACGAAGGTCGTTATGTGACTATATAGCCCAACCGTACAAGAGCCAGCCTACACATCTGTATTTAAGCATTAAAGGCAGCATTTCCTATAATACACTGCATTTCCCATAATTTAAGACAACTCTTGCACCTCCTTACCTTCTTCTGTTTCTTGCCCAGCAGGCTGAGCTCCAGGTTGATGTGGTTGAACTCCCTGACGAGTTTGCCACGGGGCCCCTTGACAATCACTGTCCGCCCCTTCAACCTCACCTCGACTGTGCCACCACACACGATGAAGCGAGGGGACAAAAAACATTAAAGGTAAGTAACCAGCCTCCACACAACTTGCACCTTAAAAACAAGTACCTCGGGGTTCTGATGGTCTGCAAAAATCACCCTCGTTTCTTACCATTGTCGGGGATGTCGACAGTCTGACTGCTGAGAATGGTCTTCATTCTGCAGAGAGAGGGACAATGTGTTTAATGCTCTGAAGTTTGTTTGAGCCACTTGAGATGTGTGACAACTTTATTTTCCAAAGCTTAAGTTCTGAAGTTCAGGTTGCTGTGTGCGGACACTCATGGCTTGTCTAACATATTGTACATTAAACTGCTGCAGTATAACGTTTAGTTTAAACAGGTCTATTAAAACAATGTGGCAACTGCTACGCTCAGGCAACTGGGCACAGCCACACTGCGTTATTCTGACTAGCATTAGCGATAATGCTAACAGCTACATTGAGCAGTGAGACCGCTGTCATCCATCTGTTTGACATAAGAGCTAACTTGGAATTCCGCAACATAGTAGTAAGTGTAACTAACACCTAAAACTGTATGAATATTATCTTCACCCAATAACATTGCTGGACCCGCTGCGGCCCTCAGCACGAACAGAGCCGCAGCGTCAGGCCTTACAGACATCGGAATCAATGGCAAAACAACTAACATATTTCCCTTCAAACATTAAATAAAGGCAAAATACAGCTTATGCTGTGACACAGACTACACTCCGCATCTGACTGTTCAAAATTAAACTAAAAACATGTTTAATTCACACAGATGGAGGTAGATGAAAATCAAGGGGTATTTTTTCGGCTATCCTCACCTCGCCGGTAGCAGAGGAAAGGAGGAAGGAAGGACGTCACGACGCAATTGTAGAGCACGTACGTGCCGTCATCAGACATTACAAGACAATCGAGGAACTTTGTGGCGATCATGAATTTACGTATACGTCTGTTAAAACGTTACTTATGAAAGAAATGTAGAAATTATTGAAACATTTCAACATTTTAAAAATGGTAACGAATACCCACATACAAACCATGTTTCCTGATTAGCCATTAGCAACATTTCCACTAATGTAGATCTATCACGTTTCTTTTTTTTGTATAAACCACAACATCAACCGAGTGTAGAAACACGTTCACACCAGCCTTCTAAATTTTATAGAAGACGATTTATCCCTCGCTTTCAAACTATAGAAGACCCTTGAAAAAATGTAGCTACAAAATAAACAAACAAAAACAAAAACAAAATAACTCCAAAGAGACTGTCACCGGCAGTTACATAGACATTAAATCAAATATTATGACTGATATGGAAATAGGAGTTTGCACTATCAGCTAGTATCTGGTTTCGTTTGATAAATAATTGTTTTTATATGGTAAATGTTTTCAATTTGTTCCTATTGTTATCTTAGTATTTTTAGTGTTGTTATCTGTCTTTTAGTTATGTTTAATCTGTTGCCTAATTTTACATTGTTGTACATTGGCTGCAATTTTTTATGCTGCCGCCTTGGCTGAGACTTCTTTGCAAAACAGGTTTTTAACCTCATTATCATATTCGTTGAATTAAGATTGAAAAAGCAGACCCAGTCCATAATTCACGGATTAGCTATTTAACCGGAGACGGATTAGTCCGTGAACGCCCCAATCAGAAAAAAAGGAGTTTGCCCATTCTCCCCACTCTGCTGAATTGCGTGAATGCAGCACCAGACCCAAGCAGCCGCGCGTCGAGATTTGTCGCCAATGACAGTCGCCAACTAGCTAAAGTCATGGCGCTGCTCAAGCAAAGTTGTTGTGTTGCTGGCCGTTTCTCCACAAGCCATCTCTGGCTGAGTCCAAGATGCATTCCACATGTAAGTATTTCCTCTGACTGCTGGAATATTCTACGAGCAAACACTGACCATATGGATAATTAGTTAACGGTTAGCGTCGGGTGTAAGCCTGGTCACGGGCCTTGAAGTAATTACGTAGCTAACGTTTATGTTTTGTGTGCCAGCTGTAATGACAGTCAGGCTGTTCATAATTTCCCAAATAGACGATGTGGTGCACAAACTCGTAAACATCATGACTGTGATTGAACGAAGAGACTCTGAGAAGCAGTGACACTTGAAGTAACCCTCAGTCTCTCCTCTACAGAGTTACACCAGCAGTTTGACAACTGTGGCGAAATCCTCCACAGACCGAGCTGACAGAAAGAAGGAGCTTCTGAGTGATGACGGGCCTGATCTACAAGACTTCATATCAGGGGACCTGTCGGAGAAAAGCAACTGGGAAGAGTACAAAGGCAACCTGAAGAGAGCGAAGGGAGAAAGGTAAGACAGCAGGCATATTGCAGCTGTGAGAAAGTGAGGACTTTGAGTTAGTAAAGGTTGCTCCTATTATGTCTGAGAGTGTGTAGTGTTATCAGCAGGGTTCAAAGGCCAGATCAGAAAAAAAAACTAATCTACCAGACTGTTAGAGGTGACATGCTCCCCAGATCCTCATACATCTTGTCTGACGTTTGCTGTGTGAAATAGCACTTCTGCTTATTTTCCCTGTTGGCTAAAGTTTCACTTAATAAAGTGTAATAAATGTTTATGTTATTTCAGGCCAGCTGGTCCACGTCTGCTTTAAAACACTGCAGGACGCCTTGCATTTACAACAAATTCCTACTGTTGCATGGACTTAATTGATTCACTTGAATCTGAATCAGTTTTAGTTTACCAAGTACAGCTAGCTGCATCTACCAGGAAGTGGTTGTGTCGTCGTTGGTCGGACCACACTGTTGCACCTTTAGTGAAAGGCTCTGCTGCTGTTTCTGTGACAGGCTGCGGCTTCCCCCGTGGCTGAAGACCGAGATCCCGATTGGAAAAAACTACAACAGGCTGAAGAACACACTGAGAGACCTCAATCTGCACACAGTAAGTTGTACGGGCAGGTGACAGAATACAGGAATTACCTGCACAGGTGAGCGGAGAAACGTAACAAATACAGATGCTTCAAACAGTTGGAGGGTGACATGTTTAGGGCCACCTGTTCCCTTTGAAGCAAGGGTCACAACAAATCAATACAATGCTGTTTAGTTTTTTTTTTTAGTAATACTTATCAGGCCATAAACATTAGATCATGTCCAGTCCAATGATCCTGGACCAGTTCTTCAAGACTCTGTGTCTGTGTTTTCTCAGGTGTGTGAGGAGGCCAGGTGTCCCAACATTGGAGAATGCTGGGGAGGAGGAGAGTACGCCACAGCCACAGCTACCATCATGGTAAGTCTCTCAAGATGCTGTGGCTCTGTGGTGCAGCTGAAATCACAGACAGTTAGAGGAAAACCAGAAAAAAGCCACAAAAGCAGAAATCAATCATATTTGTTTAATGATTTCATTTGTGATGTTTTCTTACATTCAAGTTAATAATATATTAGTGCTAAACAAATACCAAAAATAAAGAGATGATGCTGTGAGCACTAATGTAGGTTATTTCTGTTAAATTTATTTATCTAAGTTTACAAGGAAACAAGGAGATACTGCTGTCTGCTGAGAAATGCTGTTGTAAAGTGCCCTAAAACTTTATTCATTTTTCATTCATAAGTTTTTGTTTAATTTTGTGATGACCTGTGGGCTTTTATTTAGTTCCTTTTTTTCATTCAAGACAAATGCACTGCAGGCAAAATGCAGATCTACTTAAGCAAACAAACTTGTTGTTATTATTAAATTGTGATATTTTAACAGATGCCAAAAAGCACAATGATATTGGCATTAAATATCATCCATCGGCTGTTCTTTAAATATCATCATCAGCCATTGAAAAACCCTTATCGGTCGACCGTAAATCCATGTATTACCCCCCATGGTGGCTGTGAACCAGAGAACGTCTTATAATACATGTCCATATGGGTTATTTGTTCTAGTCCTATGACATACATATAGCTAAGGTTTTTTTCTGTCTCTCTGTATGTAGCTGATGGGGGACACATGCACCCGTGGGTGCAGGTTCTGCTCTGTAAAGACGGCCCGTCAGCCCCCACCTCTGGACCCGGATGAGCCGCACAATACAGCCAAGGCCATCGCTGCCTGGGGGCTGGACTACGTGGTTCTTACCTCAGTTGATAGAGATGGTAATGGCCTCCTAACTCAGTGCATAGTGTTTAAAGAGGTTTACCAAACACTTAAAAGGCCACATATTCAAATTAACAGTTGTGTCCGGGATGGCCGTCCTAATGCTTTTTTTCCGTCTTTTGCAGATATTGCTGATGGAGGGGCAGAGCACTTTGCTAAGACAGTCTCGACCCTGAAGGAAAAGTATAATCTCCCATTCCTTTTGGGTTTATCGGATGTTTGCATCTTAATATCAGTACAAAATGAACAATTCACCACTTCTGTCGTCTTCATCTAGGGACCCTCGGATCCTGGTTGAATGTCTGACCCCTGATTTTCGTGGTGACCTGGCAGCAGTGGAGAAGATCGCCCTGTCAGGATTAGACGTGTATGCCCACAATGTGGAGACAGTTCGAGAGCTGCAAAGGTACTTAACATATCGCCTGTGTGTTTGACCAGATTGTTGATTCTGGAGTTTGATAAGAGGATAAATGCACAAAGTTGGAAGCTAAGCATCTAGTCTCTGTTTCAACATTAAGAAAAGCCTGAATGCCTCAAATCCATCAGCTCCTCAGTCTGATTTTGCACATTTCAATCATCTATCATCACACCGATTGGTATGAAATCTAGTTTATATTTTAAAAAATAATTACTGTACTAATATAAAATCGACTTGCTGCTTACAGCTCTACCACAAGAGGGAAGTCAGTCATAGGCAGGAGGAGAGTGATACACACACTTACCAGCAGGTGGTATATGAGAGCAATCTCTCAACTGTTAGAGTAAATACTACAAGAACTGCACAAGTGGAGGCACAGGGAACACTGTACAGGTTTACCTCATTGTCCCTGCTACTGGTTCATGGTAATCTATATTTACCTTTCTGGTTATTTATCGTCCACCTCTTTCATCTGTTCCCAGGCACGTGCGTGACCCCAGAGCAAACTTTGACCAGTCTCTGAGCGTCCTGAAGCACGCCAAAAAGGTCAATCCCACTGTTCTCACCAAGACATCCATCATGCTCGGACTGGGGGAAACTGACCAACAGATACTCGACACCTTGACCGGTGAGTAAACGCCTCAGTCACACTTTAGACATACTTCCAAAAAATTTGGATGTAAAGTAGAATTCCCTGACTGCGCCGTCCTGACGATGTTTCAGAGCTGCGAGAGGCAGGAGTGGACTGTCTAACACTGGGTCAGTACATGCAACCCACCAAACGCCATCTAAAGGTAAGAACATCACACTTTATGGAGCATTTCCCCATTCATGAAGACAACAGTGCTGCAAAAGAAAAATGTGCATTTGGTAAATGATTGCACACGTGTGTTTGGGTGTAGGTGGAGGAGTACGTCACTCCAGAGAGGTTTGCCTACTGGGAGAAAGCCGGGAATGATATGGGCTTCGTTTACACGGCCAGCGGGCCACTGGTGCGATCCTCCTACAAAGCTGGTGAGAATCACATTTCATCCTGCACAGTTTGAGTAGCTAACATTTGACCTACAACATGTCTCCATCAGATTAAGAATGACAGTGAAGATGCTTAAATAAAGCTAATAGTTACTGTTCTGCATGTCTTCATTAAGTTCTTATAGGGCAGAGAGAATCTATATTTTTCTCATCTATACCTTTTGTCTTTGCAGGTGAGTTCTTCCTGAAGAATCTATTAAAGAAGAGAAAAGCCGAACCCACCATAGCAGAATGAAAACCACCGAACCAGCAGCTTCTACCTATAACCGTACACATTTACAGCCACACCTTTACTCCTGCCGTAGCACAGGAAGCACATTTAATGCACATGAGTTGTAAGGGTAGAGATGTGACATTGCATTAGACTCGTGTGAGCACAGGGACCATTCCTTTGCACTTGTCCCCTGCTGTTCACCTATGACAACCCAGGTGTCTACATTTTAGGGAAAGCGGGTAGAGACCTGCAGATTATGCGGGTATATATGTAGATTGGGGGGGGGCTTGGAGGCTAAATCACATCCACTGTGAACTCCCTCCCCTCGGGGGCCCTGGACTTCAGATTAAGTGCTACTGACCTTTAACCACAGCCTCTGTTTATGGGCGCTTTGATGTCTGCTGCTTCAGGACTGATGATTTCATGGAGCAACAGTCTTTTTTTGGGGGGGTTCTTGCAGTGGCTTCAAAGTGAAATTATGACGCAAAACAAACCTATGGTTGCCGAAGACTTGTAACACATAACATGAGGAACAGTACGATTTGAGCCCAGGTTGGCTTTTTGTTCATTACAGAAGTATCAGAACAGGCACTTCTGATATCGCTGTGCCAATTTTGGCTCAAACTGCTTTTTCTAACATTATATGTGCGTTACTTTTACACACTGTTTAGACAAAACACTTCTTGAAAGTGTACATTTATATTTAAAGAATTAAAACTCATCTGTCCACGTTTGCCAGTTTCCATTCTTATGTCACTTTTCTTTTGTACATTGATTATGAATAACGAACAGGCCCAATTTTAAGGACACATCACATTTTATTGTATTGTCATTTTTAGTAAGCCGTCACTGGTACAGAGGACAAATACTGATTAACATACAGTAAGATGATTTATAAAAATATTTTAAAAATAGTATAAAATTTTGCAATTTAGCAACAATACTTGATCATATAGTAAATACTGTAAGAAAGTAGACTCACGCCAATAGTGTTCTTTTGAAATCGACTGCAGACGGCACATGTTTACCTGCATTTGAAATGTTTGGTTGATAAATGCTACTTGACGTTGCAATGTATAAATTTAAAACTGAGCTTACAAAGAGTCAAACACATTCATTGATCACATTCACACGATTTTGGACTGAAGGCTCAACTTTTTCCTCTCATACAACCTACTGCAGGTAAGCGATTAGTCACTGTAACTGTGACACACACAGAGGGGGTTGGACCCGATGAAGTGTTTCACCAGCAACAAAAAGGCCGAGAGAGGAATGTGTTCCATGTGTGGGGGGTGAAGGGAGTTCTAGACTTTGGCTTTCTTGGTGGGAGGTTCACTGGCAGTGATGCGAGGACAAACAGCTGCCGGAGTGTAAGGGATTCGTGTTGCGGTCACTTTCTTACCGATGGTCTCGATCTGCGGACAGAAGAAGCATCAGAATAACAGTAGCTGAACAGCCGTTGCCCTGAAACATATCTGCCTCTTCCAAATGCTCATTTTGATTTTATGTGAGGTGTGTGCAGTGTTTCCTGTCTGCTCACCTGGAAGCCGATGTTCTGGAGGTGAGGGTGGAGGTGATCCAGCACCCTGCGACCATCAAATATAAAAGCCGGCTTCAGCATCTTCTTGTAAATCTTCTCATAGTCCAGTTCCTACAATGGAATTAGAAGGATATGATGACTTCAAGGGTTTTTTTTTTTTTGCCTGAAATTAAGTAATTTATAAGAGATGGCAGAAAAAAGTGTGAGTGTGACCTTAAACATGTCCCACTCTGTGCAGATGACCAATGCATGTGCACTCTGGCAGGCCTCGTAAGGGTCAGAGGTCACAGTCACCAGCTCTGACACTGAGAAAGAAAAACAAAACAAGGGTCAGTGAAGAATCACCAGTTCTCATCTACAGCCCAGCATTCAAAAGAAACTTTCAGCTAAGATTCATTCGGAAAATCTGCAAAAGACTTTTTTTGAAATTCTTTTTCATTAATTTTAAAACAAACACAGTACAAATTCTTCAACAGAGTAAGATGTCAGAGTAAGATGGACAGCAGCAGTACTATTACAGATCGACCTTTAACCCCCCTCTCAATCCATGTATCTGCTGTTGTATCTTATGTAATAAAATCAAATATCGCCCCAAAATATAATACTCTGCAAGCTTTTCACAGCTGCATTTGGCCCTGGTTAAAGACACACACACACACACACACACACACACACACCTCTTTCTGGGTTGTCCTCCGAGATGCTGGGCTGGGAGAGGTCATGAATGATTTGTTCTTTAAGAACTTTGGGGTCATAGATGAATAGCTTGGCTCCCTCGTCCATCAGATATTTAGAAATGTAGATACTGGACGACTCCCTGGAGTTGCGACACAGACACACACTCTACAGTTAACTCTGATCAGGGCCATAGTTCACCTCAGAACGCTGGCAGGTGTTCATATGGAGTGAAGTGTGATTAACAGTGACGATGCATGTTTTCTATGTACAGAGATTATACATGGTGGTTAAAGAGGCTCTCAAGGCTTCTCATACAAACAATGCCAGGTTAAGGATTAACATAAAGCTGTCAGAAAGAAATATGAGAGAAAACCAAAGAGTTGGGTGGTGCCAAACATCTACAAAGGGAATGTAGAAAAGACATAAAATGAGACCAACCTTGTGTCACCTGTGTCTTTTTTGAAGGAGAAGCCCAGCAGAGCAATCTTTTTACCAGTAACAGTGTTGAAGAGGCAATCAATTATCCTGCAGGCAAACCGCCGCCTTTGGTACTCATTCATGTCTATCACCTGACAAAATGACAGAGATTGAGAATGAGGTGAATACAGCGAGCAGAGACCTTCAGGGGAAATAAAAAAAAGAAAATGAGGTGCTATGTCTCACCTGCTGCCAGTAGGAGGCTACCTCAGGCAGGTTCAGCGCCTCGCACAGGTACACCAGATTCAGCACGTCCTTCTGGAAACAGCTTCCACCAAAACCTGCCCAGGGTGGACACAGAGGGCAACACTTCATCTGTGTTTAACTGATTTAAATTTTACAAAGAGGCTCCTTCTAAACACCTTTGGGACAGGTTTCTTACCTACGCTGGCTTTGAGAAACTTGCTGCCTATTCTCTGGTCCATACCGATTGCCTTCGCAACCTCCTCTACGTCGGCCCCGGTGGCCTCACACAGAGCACTGATACTGTTGATGCTGCTGATTCGCTGGGCCAGGAATGCATTGGCTGCCTACACAAACACAAATCATATTTTTTTTTAGACTGTACTTATGACATATACAAATTAGTAAAGGTAGTTGTTCTTCAGTCAAACATAAACATTTGCTGGTTCAAACTTCTAAAATGTGACTTTGATACTTTGACAGAAAATGTTTTGAATCATTGTTTTATCATTAAAAAAATCATAGCATAGCGTAGCATAACACATAAATGCATAAGATTAACAACAATCTTGACACAGGTGCCTTAGATTTGTTTAAAGAATTGTGACCAAGATACACAGTGGAACATTTGACCGAGTTATAATCTTGTCAGAGCACAAATACTGAAATATTGGCAATAAGCTAGTGTCAGCTGATAGATCAGCCTGGCCGATTAATTTGAATCTCTCTATCATGGACAGTTGGTTGGATAAAACAAGCAATTTAAATGTGTCATCTTGGGATCTGAGAAAACTATAAACATGGTTTTCATTTTTCTTACATGTTGTCAACAAAATGATTAATCCATCAACTGAGACAATAACCAGCGAATTACCTGAAAATGAAACAATGAAAACAATAGCTGGTCGCAGCCCCACACTCACCAGTTTAGACAACTCGGACGACCACGTGTTGGTAGTGATTATTCTTGCTTTGGGGACCCAGTGTTCATAGACAGCACACAGCGCTCTGATTGCCCTTTGACCTTCGGCTGTTTCGTCTCCACCAATCAGGACGCGGTCTGGCTCCTTTAGGTCCCGCACTGCTGTTCCCTCTGCAAGGAACTCTGGGTTGGACAGCACCTAAAGCAGCGGTATGACTTTAGAAACTCGCAGAACAGCACATATCTCAGTCTCATTCTCATGGAACAACACACACTTGTAGGTTGAGGCTGGGCTTGGTGTTGGCATCAAATATCCGTCTAATGCTCTCAGCAGCGCGAACTGGGACCGTGCTTTTCTCTGTGACAATCTTGTAGCCATCAGACACCTCCACAATCCGCCGAGCACACGCCTCAATAAACTTGAGGTCGGCCGCACGACCCTTCCCCATCCCATAGGTCTTGGTTGGGGTGTTAACCTGTGGAGGAAGTACAACCATTGTAATGAATTCATTTGTGTGTATTTTTTTAGCTGGTAAAACAGCAGAAAGTGTGAGTCGATATGTGTGCAGGAGTAACTGATGGACTCACCGAGATAAAGACGAGGTCTGCATCCCTGATGGCTGAGTCTATGTCTGTTGAGAAAAACAAATTTCTCCCCCTGCATGATTCAACCACCTCTTTCAGACCCGGCTGGGGTGGGAGGAAGTGGGAAAATGAGACCGGGAAGGGTGTGTCAGTGATGTATGACAAACATGGCACAACAGTTACAAATGTATTATGATTTCTCATCAACTGCCCTTACACACTAGTCACTATGATGTAATACTCAGTGGTTATGGTTGACGTAGAGAAGTTGCAACACAGAGGAGTCTGGAACCAATTTATGTCTAATTCAGCCCACGATGGAGTCATATTGTGCAAAAACAATGACTGGGTGGACGGTTGCTTAGCTACATATACTGTTTCAACACTGCAAATTTGACAAGTGTCTAATGTCTAATACCTTAATATTAGTATTACTTATAATAATTATACACAACTCTATTAATGATTTCAATATCTTATTACAAGAAATCCCTTGATTTATCCTGATATAATTCCTTCAGCTTGGTTTACTCAAATAATTACACACATAAAGTATAATACCTCATATATGGGCAGGGTGTCTGAGTTCCAGGCTTTGATGCGGGACTCGTTGACATCCACGACTGTCACTGTGATCTCTGGACACATGTGGGCAATCACACTACATGTGGGGCCTCCTACGTACCCAGCACCAATGCAACAGATCCTCTTTATCTGAAACATCTGCAAATGTAGAGAGAGGATGAAGTACAGGAAAAAACATGAAGTGTGAGAGAGTCGGCAACCTGAATAAAGAACTGGAACCAGATACATACTGATTTTACAGTGTAAGGTTTAAATTGTCAGTGCTCTCTGGTGGACAAATTATGCAACACTGACGCTGATCCTAGATGACCTCAAGCCTAGTTTTCTAGGGACAAATCTTGCTCCTTATCAGCTGACATACACAAAGATACTGATTTACCTGCAGTAAGGTAGTATCAACTGATATCTCAGCGGGACTGATTTATTGGTGGAGTTCTATTCTGTTATTCTGTCCTGTGCAGATTAAGTCTATACGTGAACCTTTTCCCACTCATCAATCCTTTTTATTTTATGAGGGCTACAATGAAGGATTACTTCAATCTGTTGGTTATTTTCTCAATGAATTGATTAAGTGAAATTGAGTGAAAGGGTGCATAAACCTCAAAATATTCATATTTAGGGAGATGACATCAGAGCATTTTGTTTTTTCTTAAAAAATACTCAGATTGATTGATTATCAAAATAGTTTGTGATTAAGACAACTTACTGAAAAATAATTGTTTCAGCTCTGTATTATGTAAGTGTCTCAACTTTAACAGCAAATTCCATGGACCGATTTGCTCTAAAAGGCTACTTTTAGTTTGGTTTCTTTTGATCTACCAATTAGGTTTTCATTTTTCATATTCCCACTCAAATCAATTTACTAATAACTCACTAGTTCACCAATTAATTGCTCCAGCTTCTCAATTATGACAATTTGCTGTCACAGTTAACTTAATAGATTTTGCAGCCCCACGGTACACTTAACACTGCATTTCCATTCATCTGGCCAGATTTTTCACGGCACTACAGAGTGTCATAACTTTAAAAATGTCGCCTCCATGGGGTGTTTTACTACGACAAGCGAAGCCCTATGAGAAAAGTTAACTTTGATTTCTGTCTTACATTATTCTGAATCATCTTAATCGCCCTGCTCGTGTCTTCACGTGTAATGGCTCACCAATTCATCAGTGCTAGAGTACCAGTCGTACCGTTATAGCCTGGTATGAAATAAAGAGCCTTTCATTGCAACTCAGCCACGTCTGGCAGAGATGAAAAATGCCCCTTTATCCCAGATACCTTTCAGCCAGTTCACGTAAGCTGTGTTACAAGGCAAATGTCACTGTTTGTAAGGTAAGGTTACACATTAACAGGACCGTAATTACGCTACTTCTTCTTTCTTACCACCGAGTTATCGAAACACACGGAACAAATGAATGAACGTTGAAGCAGCTAGCTAGCAACCGCTAGCTAACGTTACATTACCTCTGCCAACTCGACAGTCACAGAACTTCAGGAATGCGCAGATTGTGGTCACGTTAGCTCCTTAAATGTGTAACGTTAACGTTCTTGTCCAAACAGCCGTCGGTTCCGAAGCCACTACTCTGCTGTGATAAACTACGAATACCTTAAATTAATACTTAAACCAGCGCTCGACGACCAAACTCACACCATCTGTGTGCCCCTTTCAACTTTTCCTGCGCTACCTTTACCTAAACTGAGACAGTTTGGCCAAGGTACCACCACCTCCTTCATGACACCAAGCAGCGGAAGAGGTACTTCCGGTGCAATGGTTTTTCAGAGTAAAGCATCAAATTATTCATCTGCTGCCCTCATGAATAGAAAAGGGACAGACAAAATAAAACAGGTTGTCATTTTAACTCCGCTGGGGGAAGTATTCAGCACCTTTATTACACTGCAGAAATATTTTGTTACAAGAAAAGTCCCTCATTGAAAATATTATTAACATTAATTACATCAGATTATATAATCAAGAAAATGTACTAAATGTAGACAAATGTCACATATGACTATTATATATCATGCTATTATGCCAATGCTGCTGCGAGAGAACACCTCCACAACCTCCTGGATGACTGACGACAGACCTCAGTTTGTGAGACTGAGGGGATGTTTGTCTGAACCATTCACAGCCCTGTCATCTGCAGAAATTGTCTGATGACTGCAGTTGTAGGGTGTGTCAGTGGTGGAAGGAGACTGAGCACAGAACTGGTGGACTGCTTTGTGGCATGGTGTAGGACCAGGGGTAATTTCAACAGCATTTCCACTCTGGGAGAAGAGGTGAAGGTAGTGGAAAGCTTCAAATACCTGTAACATTGCAGCTGTCCTGGAAGGGACAAGGTAGACTCTATTTCTTGAGGAAGCTTAGGTACTTTAATATGTGCAGCACAATGTTGCAGATGTTTGACCAGTCTGTTGTTTTAAGTGCAATTTTCTTTGCAGCCATCTGTTGGGGCAGCAGCACCAGAGCCACTGACACTAAGAAACTGAATAAACTGATAAAGAGGGCTGGCTTTGTGCTGGTCTGGAGCACCTAGAGTTGGTTGTTGAGAGGAGGATGTTGCACAAACCACTCAACACTTCACGTCCCCTGCATGACCTACAAATCAGACAGCAGAGTGTTTTCAGTTGGAGGCTTCTTCAACTCCACTGTAGTAAGGACTGCATTGCCCACTTTGCTGCCATTTTTAATCATTTTGTATAGGAAAGCAATGATTATTTTCATTATGGAAACACCAATGACAAGTTGGCGGAAAGTGGCGCTCATATTCTTTTTTTGGGTATGTGTGTCTTATATTGTGTCTTATATTTCAACATGCACTGTCTTCAGTAGAGTCAAACAGCATTGGCATAGATAGTAGGACAAGAACATTTTCCCAGCTTTGTGGGAAAGTCTTTTATTGGATAACAGAGTAGGAGCAGACCAAACAGGATGCCATAAACACATGTCTTAACAGCACTCAATCATTAAGACAATTGGGTTTCATTGTGTTTAAGTCGTAAATCCAAAATGCCTCTCTCTGTTGAAACTTGTTTTAAGTGTTGCTCTCATGCTGGCAGGAAGAAATGAGTTTATTATGCTGGTGCATCACATTCTTAAGGACAACTATTCTAATAAATGTAAATGTTCTGGATAATGGAAAAAAATATGAATGAAAATCATTGAAAATAGAAAAAAGGTTTGAGTATTTTAAATAATAGCAAACAAATCAATCAATTAAACAAAAAAATATTAAGTGTTCAACATAAAAATAGGTGCTGGGTGCTCACAGTTTCTTAAACTGTGTGATGTTTTAGAGCCTCTTGTAATCTGAAGACAAAAATTAACTTTAGATGGAAGCCAACAGCAGTTCAAAAATAAACACGACTAGTTTAATTACATTAGTCTTTGATATCAATATTTTTTCTTATTGCTGCTGTACATTCTGATGGATTACATGGTAATGAGAGACGGCACATTTATAAAAAGGGGTTTATGATTGCAAGTAATTGATACTGACATGTCACCATGTCACAGGAACACAACATTTTCTAAGCAAATTGCAGCATTTCACCAAAATACTTAAAATACTTGCTTGCACTAGAGCTGCTGGCTAGAGAAGATTTAACAGCTGTCATCAACTATGTTTAAAACACATTTTTGGTACAGCATACAGTACAAAAGTCATCACTTCAAATGTAACATACAGCCCACACATATTTTAGCAGTGGTATGTTAGATTTCAAGTGTTATTTTCTAAAGGGTATAGTTTTATTTGGAGGGCTCCACGGTGGCGGTGGACTGTCTTGGAGTATCGCTTGTATTCGCCTCTCTTCTCTCTGTCTCTTCTGCTCCAGATCTTTCCGTGCCTGTTGGAAAAAGGAAAATCAATAATGGGAGATATATTTTCCTTCAGATGCCTTTGCTATAAACACTTCTGTCACTCTCAGAAAACAGTTAGTAATATGGAACAAATCAGCACCAAGAGTTCACACTTCAGGCTGGCCGTGAGAGCTAAGTGAGTCATTTGTCTCAAAAACAAGACCTCTGGTGACAGTACTCACTGGTACCAAAAGTAATTCTACTTACCAGCCAGTTTTCATACATCTCTAAAGCCATTTTGTCTCTCTCTTCTTTAATGTATTGTTCTTCTTCTGCTTTATTCTTGACTTCTTTATGCTCCATCGTGACTTTTTCATGGAGGACCTCTTTCTTCTTTTGGCACCTTCAACGTTTTAAGAAAAAAAGAGTAACAATAGATTTAGATGAGAGTTACTTCACTCATTGATGTTTTCCTGGTAGAGAGGCAGGTGATGAAACATGGCCAACCATCCAGCTTTGGCTGCCATCTAGTGGTTAATCATTTGTACAGCACTGTTGGGTGTTGATTTGTGTTGACTACTTCTGTTTTGTGATATTTACAAAATAAAATGAAGAGTGCTAAGACAATTTTATGAAGAAATGTAAACAAAAATGTGTGCAATCCAGCCACTAAAGAGACATCCTTCTATCTACAAATGCAAAAGACTTAAACGACAGACAGGGGGGTCATGCTGCAACACCCTTTAAATAAATAAATAACAATAATATATAATGTATAATAAAAAAGTGGATGATTTGCACTCACCAGTTAGAAAAGGCAGATTTGCTCTCAGTCTTCCTCTCTTCCTCCTTTTCTTGCTTTTTTAACTTGAATTTATTCTCAGCTTCTCTTCGCTCTCTGTACCTTTCTTTGAGCAGATGATCATGCTCACGCTTCCATTTTTCAAACACCTGTATTGTTTATAACATTACTGATTAACATCACATCCTCCCAAAGAAGTGTTTATATCTTTCAGAATAATGGACAATAAAGCATTAATATACCTGTTTTGCAGTTTGCCTTTTTTCTTCTTTCTCTTCAATCGCTCTTTGCTTTTTTCTGATCACATCTTGCTTTTCTTTGGCTTTGGCTTTGAGATTTTCTGCTTTCTTTTCTTTCCAAACCTCATATGATGCAACAGCATCTTCCTTTTTAGCTTCTTCTTCCTGTTTGGTTTTTGAAAGATGAGGAGCAATGTGCATATATGTTAAAATAAGCATTTTTTTGTACTATTCAATAACAGTATGATGCCTTGTACTGTATTGACAAAAAAGATTATTCACCCTTTTCTTTTTTTCTTTTAGGATTTCCTCTTTCTTCTTCAGTTGCATGTTCTCTCTTGACTTTTCTTTTTTCTTTTGAAGCCATTCCTGTCAGGAGTACACGTTAGTGGGCAGGGATTTCAGACCAATGTACTGTAGATACTCTGAAGCCATCTACCAATATAAATAATGAGTCGCAGAAAAAACTAACCGTGATGGCTGTCTCCCAATAACTGGCTGCTAAACACCAGTGGTGGAAAGTACATTTACTCCTGTACTATATCAAGAACAAATTTAAGGTACTTTTACTTTACATTATATATTTTGATTTTACGCAACTTTACTCCACTACATTTCAGAGGCACATATTAAACTTTTTACCAGACGAGACACAGAACATACATACTTACAGAAATTTTCAGAGCCTTCCTGTCCAGTGAAAATCATGTATGTCCAAATATGGTGATTTTGAATTTGAAATTTTTCTGATAAACCGAAGGATTAAGTGTCCTTTTTGCTGATAATACTTACATACTTTCACTTAAGTTAGGTTTTTAATGCAGGACTTTTACATGTAACAGATTATTTTCACAGTGTGGTATTCATACTTTTACTTGAGCAAAGGATTTGAGTACTTCTGCTAAACACTCCCTTTAAATTTGGCATTTTATTACATCAGGAAAAGTAATAATTTCAAGCCTAAATATGCTCTTTAAGATCCACTCCTCTGTGCCTGACAATAATATAATAAAATCTGACAATAATGTGCTAACATAGAAGTTATACGTAGGCCGTTTCACAGGGTTGCAGAAACCACATTCTACTTATGAGTCTTTGAGGGTATAAGATGGAGCTCTGCTTAATAGTGCTTATGAGAGAACTGAACTGATTATATATATCCTTCACCAGAACACACAAAACACAGGAAAACAGTCAGGATTCTTAACTGTTGCAGGTGCTTTGGTCCACTGAGTGCTTCACATCCTACATGACACTAGAAAACACAACATGGGCTCATTATCACACTGACCTGGTAAATGGCCGCTCGGAGTGAATCCGCTGCTTGTGGCTGAGACTCTTGTAGAGAGACTTTACGATCCAGAACTTTGAGAGATCCCAAATACTTTGATTCCACTTTCCTGGAGCACACACTCTGAGATCTCTGAGTGGTCTTTGAGTGAGAACTTGGTGTTCTAATTTAAATAAAATAATAGTCAGTTAGTCAGTTAAGTTACTATCCAGCTCTGTGCAGGAAGCTACTGCGGCTTGTTTACCTACCTGGTATCAAATGAGCTTTCGTGGGCATGAGAGAGATGATCTGCGTCTTGCTGAAAGAAAACAATAAACACATTTACTGAGATGAAAAGTAATCAAAAGATGAGAAGAGGCAGAGCATACATCTAATATGAGCCTAACTACAGTCACACCTGATAATGTATGACTTACATTAAACTCTTCGAATGATGTGGAGTACTTTCTCTCCTGCTCTCTGCTGTCATCGGAAATAAAGCCAACTAAAAAAAGAAAATAAATAAGAAGGATTAATGAGTTAAAAATACAAAACAATAAAACATTGTAGTTGTGGTGCTGTACATGTCAGTTAATACCTCTTGATCCAGAATCAATCGTAGACTTGGTGAAGATCTGCGACTGCTCACTCTTGTTTGAGGAGGATCTGCTGAGGCTACACGAAACTGTGTGGTCACCTTCTGTCCACTACATGGTGAAACAACATGATGAACATATGCTCCAATTAGAGGATGTTTCTTTTTACTCTGCAGCTTAAAATACTGAATAACCAAGCAATGAGACGTGTATGGACTGCAGCTCCTTACAGCTATGTTGCTGGATGTGCCAGTGGAGATGGGAATGGATGTGGAGGAAGTCTGGGGCCTGCTTACATCCTGAGATTCAGCATCTTCAGCTATCTTCTCTGTAGCATGAAGGCTCAATCCTAGAGTCCTTTGCCGCGGTTTAGGCCTGGGTGGCTCCCTCTCTGTAGCACTATCTGAATAATAAGAGTTAGTAAGTAACATGTAATGAGCCCTTTGGGATTTGTACATTAAACACTGTGAACAGACCTGTTGAGGACACGTGTTGGAGGTCAGTTGTTGATAACTGTGGAGTCTGGGAGCTTTCTTCCAGATCAGAGATACTCTTATCCTCAGGACCTGGAGTCTCCATCACACTATTGTCAGACGGTAAAGGCAAAGGCATGTCCAGTAGAGTATCCTCTGATGTTTGGTATGACAGAGACTTACTCGTGCTCGCTCTTGTGATCTGAGGATCGGGAGACCCCACATCACTGTTTTTAAATTGACTGTTATCTTCACTGACATTTGTGGAGTGCTGTGAGGAAAGTGAGTTATTATAGTCGTTGTGTTGACCGACTGAAGAGCCAGGCAGCTCGTTTTCAGATGACTCTGATCCCGCAGTGTCTTTCAAGGGAGAAGTGATTCTTTGGGTTTTCAGAAATGAGACTCTCTTCGTCCTGCCATGTTTGCCTTCATCGTCTGAAATCTCAAAGTCGTTGATTTTGGCTTTACTCTTGCCAGCTTTCAATGCGCCGGCCTTCTTTTTTCTTGATTTGAGGAGTTCATTTAAAAAATCTGTGAAATATAGAACATGACAAGTGAATGACAAGACAGAACTAACCATTAAACTGTATCTATTCAACAAAACAATCTAAACTTAAAGTCCACATACTAGCTTTTTCTGAACATTTCAGCTGCATCCCTTTCTAAGTGGATGGTTGCTGGCCACCTGAGCACAGTCGATCCACTGAGGAAGACTAAGAGACGTGGCTGAAAACGGAAAGAGCTCCAACTTTCCCATTTGAAATGCATCTAAGTATGTTAGCCATACGGTTTGTTCTACTGACCAACTGCTGCTAATTCTTGTTGCCATCTGTCATTTTCTTCTGCAAATCAATTTTAGAAATCCTTCCTCTTAACATTGGGAGGGAAGCAGTGGGGTTCCCAACATTTCCCGTCTGCAGTGCGCCCACAGTCCAATCAGAAGAGCTCCATTACCACCTGTCATTATACAAATGTATTCCTGTGAATACATATAGATATAGTGGTCCTGGAATTGGTGATATTTAGGCATGGTACATTTTGTCAATCATTTCAGTTTATGTTGGATAGACTCTAGAAGTTGCAGATTCTGGATGTTTAGCTATACTCTATATTTTAATTAATCTGCTCTCTTGTTAACTAGTTTTCACAGACTCTTATAAAACTGCCATTTCTTCAAAACAACTGACAACTGTGTGTAAGTACCCCTGGCTGGGAATCACTGCTGTAAAACAACCGTTTAAATGTTTTTGAAAAATCTCTTCACACTTTCTCTAATTTGTGTAAAACATGTTTACTAGGAATAACATTTACATGCTTCATAGTGAAAAGGACCTTACAAAGAGTGGTGTGAAAGGAAGGATAAAAAGCTGCTTAGGAAAAGGCAATTCAAAAGCTTCATCATCAACTATACTTAAACACAGGATGATACAGTCCACCACTACAATGTCAGCAAAGGCACCACATAGTTCAACATCTTATGGTTCTCATGGATAAGCCAGTCTTATCTAGCTAGACATTTGATGCTCTGCCATCTTACCATCTTCGTCTTCATTGAAGTCATCAGAGTACGAGTATCGGTCTGTTTTTGCTTTGCTTGCCCTGGCAGAGACAGCAGCCTGAAGTTCATCCTACAGCGACATAATTTCATATTGACATGACACTTCTTAGCCGTCTTCACATGGCTGTCGGTTGAACTAATCAACGCATTTCTTATTTAAGATGCCCAGACCGCATAAAATAAATCTTTTACCTGAAATGTTGTCCTTCTCGATGTTTTCGGGCTTTTCGTGTAAGCCAGTGTCCTGAAGTCCTGGTTTGTCATTCTGAAAAAACTACAAACACTTTCCTCTGGTTGCGTTCATTGACATATGCATGCTAGCTAGCGTTGCTAAAGTTCAGTGCAACAGGTAGCTAACGTTAGCTTAGCTACTAAGCAACCTATGCTACCATTATACCTACATTGCCAGTATGCCAAGTTTGACTGCTACATGAGTATTGTCTATCTGAATACATACCACACAGCTAAATGGTTCTAATTATGCTATAACTAAGGGTACACTGACACAACTCTGGCGAGGGTAACGAACTTGTTGACGGTAACCCTGGGAAACGTGGACAGTTCCGTTTCACCACTGCGCATGCTCAGAGGATTAACCCTAGGGCGATTTGAGGCGCTTGAACAATTTCCCAGCAAGTAAACAACATCAGGCCGGTCACCGGATGTTTTATTATTATGGAGGACAGACTGTCAGAGCTCAGATAGAGCAGAGCAGTAAAAACACCATCACAGCTGCACATTAATACACCAGTGCATTATACAGAAAATCTCAAGTCATCTACTTAAATAGTAGTGGAAATACCCAAATTTAAAAATACCCAGTTACATGTCAATGCAATTAAATTCAGTAAAGACAATTTTTCATTTATAACACTACAGATGTGTTTATCAGCCTCAGTGAATGAAGGAATGCACAAGCTCACAATAAAACACAGCCAAGCAGTAAGACTGAATTCTTTTTATTTTTTGTTTTGTTATAGGAAAAGTGCATAGTTGAAGCCCTTTTTTCTCTTAGACAGTAACAGTGTAAATCAAGGTCTCCCATGGTACAGATAGTCCATTTGTTCATGTCAAGAACCTGGTACAGCCTCCAATGAATTTACACGCCTACTTGCTGTTTGCTTATCTTTTTCCTTCCTTATATCTCCTCCCTGCCATCTCCCAAGCAAGTCTAGAAAGATGCAGTAAACAAAAATCTGAGAGGATATTTGTTGGTATGGGAATGAGCCAGCTACAAAAGACCATTGGGATGAACTCAACCCACACTTGTTACAGATCATATCCAACTTCTTACACCATGCATTCAAGAAAGACCTTTCAATTTCACAACTAATTTGTGTATTATTCTGATATCACAGGTTACCTGGAACATAAATCAAGGCCGAAAGACACTTCAATAGTAGCGTTTCCATGATAGGAGCATGACAAAGATATGGTCAGTGACTAGAAAAACAGGAAACCCACTATCATTTACTGCAACCTGATAACCAACAATAGAGATATAAAAAAATGCCACCTATTATAATTTTCAGTTTTTGTTAAAATTGTATCCACTTTAACATTTAGGCTGGTGTTTGTGTTGATGTTGTACTGTGTGATAATTATCCACTCACATTTACATACATGGCTCAGAAATAGAAGCACTGTACAGGTCTGCATTAGGGATCTCCATTTTTCTATTCACCAACTGTATTTCAGCCTTTAGTCTACTTGACAAACCTTCTACAGAATTCTTTAGATGTAAAATGAATCACTTCTTCAACACAGCTCTGGACCAATAATCAACAAATCTTGTAAGAAAAGAACCCTTGAGTGTAAACTATGGTAATGAAAAAACATGGAGCTCACGCCCTCATCCTCTTCCCATTACAGATTTCTAAAATGACCTCAAATATTGCTATTCATTCACAAGAACCTGTTCTCCAAATGTGAATCGAGTCTAGAGCTATAAATTCACATTGGCACTGTTCTGAAAATGCTCCTTTCCTTTACATTAGTTTGACATATTCTCATACAGAAGTTGTGAAGTAGAGATGTTGGATTGCTCTTATTTATCACAGACTGCTGTGATCCTCAGTAAGAGGAGGCTCTCATCTTTACAAGGCTATCACTGAGACAGCTGAATCAGTACAACACACCACCAAAAAGAGGAATCGACATTCCACAACAAAAGTGCTCATAAAATATTACTCTTGGCTACTAATAGGTCAATATACAATTATCATTTTTGTCTTTTAACCACAAAACAATTACAGTACACGGAATAATCTCATTATGATGAATACGTATTTTGCCTATGCTGAGTATGTTGTTTTACAATGACCACACCTGAATCTGAATACCTGCAATTCAGTTCATTTCCCAAAGTTGAAATGTGAGCATTTAATTGTTAAATCTTAAACTTCTAAATGGAGTCTTTAAGATCTGTCACTGCCATCTTAATCACTTATACCACAGTAACCAAACCCACCGTTACATAAAGGGACACACATATCGTTAACATAAGAAGACTAGACTATTTGCTGGCTGGGGCGAGTATGTAATGTAATTGAGACCTGAATGTCAACACAGAAGATAAATTCACTGCATTAAAACCAATATGCCATGTTACTGTACACCAAATTCAAATTCAGAATTGTATTTAAACATATAACTTCACTACATGTAGTCAGTCTACTGGTTTAAATATGCTACCAGAACATTATGCGATATGACATCATTACTGGCACTGTTTAGAGTTGTAAAGTGGAAAGAGCGGAATGTTTCAGAGAGCCACACTAGAACCCGCCGTCACCCTTCATGACTCAGCAAGCACTCAAGAGAGAAATTTAACTGCCCAAGAGGGAACTCGCCGCGTCCCCTCCCTTCTCCCCCAACCCATGTGACGCATTCCTTCATTTTGAGTTCCCGTCTGAGTTTCCACAGATAAGTTGACACCAGAGCTGGGATTAGAGACTGACTCACAACAATAACAGACCTTCTGATTAAAGATGTAGAGCATGGCTGATACATCAACATGCTGATATTGTCGGTCCGTCAAAATTGGCTCATCACAGATAGATTGCATCAGTGTTTAAGTCTGCTGGTAAACAAAACATTTTGTTAACATTTTCTTAATATATAATTGTGTTTGCTGATAGTTCTGAAACCTTTCATTTTCCTGATTAAAAGTTTTATGACTGTAAATTATCCTGCCTTACTCACATTTCTTTGTCAAAAATAACCAAAGCTGAAAAGTATTTGCCAAAACTGTTAATGCTGTATGTTTATGTAAAAAAAAAAACAACAACAACAACAACAACTACATTATCAGACCTTTGTAACTTTAAGATACAGTATCATATCTGTATTGGCCTCATCAATCTAGCATCAGTTGGGCTCTGGTAATAGGAATCATTGACAGCTCCATCCCAAAACATAACTGCATTAGCACAGAAAATAGAAAAGAAATAGAAAAAGATATTTGAATAGAGGTTGACAGGAAGATGGCGCCGACCTGGTCAGAGTTACAAGCTAACTGTGCAGCTCCAGTCAGAGCAGGTGGGTGAGTGTTGGTCGTCTGGCTCCACTGCTAGTCAATAGGTGGTGCTGGAGGCTCTCTTCTATCGCTCTGCAAACCGAGACAAGAAGATATGAAACCTTTGCAACAGAATGATGAATGATGAATGATGATGCTACGGGAGATCACCCTGAAGACAATTCTGTGACAACAGTTAGTAAACTTATTACATCAGTAAATGTTTATCTGGTTGTATACATCTAGGGTCTGAGTGACTGTTAATGTACAGCTCCAGATCACATTACAGAATAAACATTAGTACTTTAAAGAATTGCTCATCTTCACAAATATTGACTTAAATACTTTCAAACAGAGACACTGCAGAAATTATTTCTGCTTTGCAGCAACGTGACTAGCATAGAAAAAACAATTATTGAAACATACTGGTCTAAATTCAAATCAAAAATACATAATGGCTACAAAATCAAAGTTCACTGACTAAAAGAAAGTCAAACAAACCAAAAAATGTCTGCTGCCTGCATGAATGTAGCAGCATGCCTCTGGTCATGACAACTGGCATTTAAACAGCACAAAGTTTGCACATTTGTTTGATTTTAATAGAGGACAATTTGAATGTGTTACAGTAAAAGCCCATGCCTAAATACTAAAATGAATGATGGCTGAATTCCATTTAGCTGCTCCAGTTTGAGGGTTCTAGTATTGTGCATGCTGGCTCACTGTCACACTTGAATAGACCAGAAGCCATTGTTAATGTTATTAGTAACAGCTGTGGCCATTTCCTCCTATGACAAGTGAAAATGTCTACAGTCAATAAGGGGCTATAAAAGAATAAAATGTGATGACACATCATCAATAACATTAACTAAAATAGACAAATATTTGTGGTAGTGACAGCACATTCAGCACTTATTGATATACGATACATGATAAGAGCAATGTTTTTCGCTTAGCACTTCATGGGGCTGAAACCTCTTATGAGTGGTAATAAAAGATCCATGATCATATATGTTTATGGGCTGAGTATTGCACTACCACAACGCGAGTGAAGTGAATGCTGTGTGCAATGCTTTTGTTTCTCTTTTTAACTGTGACAATACATTTTGGCATATGAATTAATTTTTTCTGCACATTTCTCAAAACTTAAATCTTTGAAAACAAGGCAGTAAATAGCTCTACATGTACAAGAAATCAAACAAGTCTTAATAAGCGTGCAGCAAATAACATTTTTTTCCACAATTTTTATCTTTGTAAATAACCACAAAGGAAAATTGTATCTTATTCAGAACCATGCAAAACTGGTTTTAAGTAAACTAACTTTGTGGTAAATTGTCCCAGTATACAAAGCCAGAGCAGTACTGTACCAATACTTCATATGTTATTGCTATGTAGGTGGGTGTGTGATCAATACTGACATTGTGGGGTCCAGGAGGTTTGCCTGTGGGACGGGGACCCCTGAGACTGGATGGGCGCAGCAGGAACAGGAGCAGAGCCAGCACCATCCATCCAATCAGAACCATGGGCAGCGTCAGGTCACCTCCTCCGCCGACCGGCCCGCTGGGACCTGGCACTGAAAACAAACATATCTTTGTTTTTCACACATATAATCAACACTGACATTTCTGATTTGAGAACATGCTTGGAGTGCACCAATGCATACACATGATATGACACTATAAAAGAAATACAAGGTCTGAAGTAGTCATACATACATTCCTGAGGGCAGTCTGTGTCTGTGCAGTAGGACTGAGATTGCCTGAGCTGAAAGAGGAATTAAAGAAGGAACAAAGTAGATGTAATAAAAGACGAGTGAGAGAAGAGTAGTCATAAATAACATTACTCATTCCTCTGTTGGAAGATGACCAATTTACTCTGGTTACCACTGCCCTCATCTGGAGAGAAGAAAATACAAGTCATCTACAAACACACTGCTGAAATAACTTTATAACATACACCTCAAGAGTTCCCAGTTACATTAACCATACAAATATATGTACCATCAACATCTTACTAGTACCAACAGCACATATTCACATGTGGATGATGCAAAGCAACCACCAGAGCTCTCGCTGCCTCCTAAAAGATACTGTGTAGCTCTCAACAGCAATGCTGTGCAAATTCTTGACAACACCCTTTCCTACTACAAGCAAATCAGCCCCAGGGTGGCTTCGAGCTATGAGCCAACTGCAGCTCACCATGCAAGTTACACAAGTTGTATATACAAGTTGTGTTCCTGCTTTCATGTACCTTCTCTCAATAATTTTCACCACATCTTTCACAAAACAAGTTCCATTAAGAAGAGCCAAAGAATATTTAACAAGTACCAAGTGCGCAGTGCAACAGAGGGAGACGTCTTTGCATGGCTGCACTGATAGGATCTCAAGACTAACACTGAGCAGGAACCAGGATATGTTGGCTCAGTGTTCGTAGTCAGCTGTTCATTTACTTCTCTTCATACTTTCGCTTACTTGCTAGTTGTTTCTAACATTAATCTCTTTACTTCCTGTGTTCAACCTCGGGAGATAATTTTACTTTGTGCTGCTATATACTTGTAATACTTTGACCTTTACCTGCACCTCAACTGTTTTATAATCAAGTCTGCCACTTAGGATTTCAAGTGACAGTGAAAGCCCTTTGGTTCCATGACTTACCAGGTTGATGAGGCGCCTCATCGCATACTCATGGGTGCAAATGCACTCACACGGGTCAAAGCCTCCCTCTGCCATTCCTCACCACACAGTGTTCGCCTTGGAAAAAGACAAAAGGACTGTATGCAACTAGGACATACATGGACAAAAGAGAGAAACCTAATGCTGCCTCTTGCCAGTGGTGTGCTGCATTGTTGTTTCACAGGCACACACGGATGAAAGGGAGGAGACTACCCAGTTAAGGACAGTCATCTAACTTAACAAGTTTGTTATGAATGAGGGCTGTAACAATTCTCTATTTATGTTTGCATTTTGGCAGGACATGCAAAATAAATCATCTAAATGAAAACTAACTGATAAGCGTTCAGCTTTGTCTTAATGGAAATAATCTTGATCTTTAACTCAAATTAGGCATTTCTGAACGACATGGAATATTTACTATGAGTTAATTCTGGTGCTGTACATGTATTTTTAACGTGTTAAATCTGAGCTGGTCTGACTTTATGGTGAACCTGTCTTCAATATAGCACTAGATATGAGTCCCATTAGAAGATAAGAGACAGCCAAAGAATTGATGCATAAACACAGAAAATTAGCTGATTGGTTGACATCATCACAGGAAGCTAATGCAAGCTCAACATAGAGTGAAAGCAAGCAATTATTGCTCTGAGAGTAAAGATAGTATTGCAGAATATTTCAGCAAAAACGTATTAACAAATGACTTGGCATGGTACGATCAAATTCACAGATGTCTGCACGGGCGTCCTTCTTTGACATTAACATATAACTTAACACACAAACCTTCAACACATCTCTCATACGAAATCCATAAACTTATTTTTCTTTAAAGAATAGTGACCAAGATATGCACAGAGTAGTACATTTTCCGGTCGAAAAACAAACTGTTACTAATAAAAAAGATGTTTTTTGGAATGTCTTGGGACCTTATGTTGCCGTTTGGCATGTTATGTTGACTGTCACTGTTACAACACAAACTGGTCCATTTACTTGTATAGCTCCGGTCTATACTACAATAAAGTAAAAGTCAACCATATTTTAACCGACTTGTGAGGCTACCGATGTCTTCAGTATATATATGTGAGAATTTGCACATTAAAGTAACGACTACTCTGCTTGACCGCAAAATAGTAAAATATAAACTGCAGGAAAAAATTGACTGCCATTATATTTCAAATCAACACTGACATGTACAAACTCACTTGTACATGTACACGTTATATTTTCCAAGGGTGGCTGCCTGCATATTTTTGAAGTGACGAACAAAACGAAGTGGCCATCTCATTTCGGCCCTGCTGAAAGCCATTGAAGGGCAGCTATCAACACTTCCAATTAACCAACCGTGGAGTTTTGCATTCACATAAAATTGCTCTCGAACTAATTAATCTACGTTGACGCAGACTAGCTTCTTGCTAATCTAGTCAGCCAACGGAGAGAAAACTCACGTCGTTGTCTTTTTTCGACTGTTCATGATGAACGCATGATTGGACACAGATGTGACAGCAAAAGGCATCGAAACACGACTTACTTCGAGCTTTGTGAATGTTGAGGAAAGGTTAGATGTTAGTAAATGGCCTGGGCTGCACTGCTGTTGTCCACTGGAACCGTTAGTCTGCGAACATGTCAACCCACCGTCTGTGTTTTGTTTGATGCACGTGAGCCAACCAGCTATTCTTCACGACTGACATCCGGGAACTCAGGGGGAAGGTGTGTGGGGTAAAGGCGCACGGGTCGCATTAAACGTCTCTCATTGGTGCAAATGTTTGATGGGCGGGCCCTTTAAGCCAATCACTATAAGAAACGATTATAGCGTCTGGATTGTAAACAAACAGTCCAGCTGCCTATCATTACACAGAGGCAGATGGACAAATTCTAACATCTGTACAGTTGTATAACCAAATACACAGTGGTGGAAGCACATTTACTCAAATACTGTACTTAAAAAAGTACAAAATCTGAAAATGTACTTCCATGGTATTTCAATTTTTTCAACTATCTTCATCTACTACAAACCATTGCAGATAAATATTGTACTTTCACACTACAAATATCTGACAACAAACCTAGCTAACTGCAAGTCAGTCAGATTTTTTTTATCACATGGAATAACATCTAATTAAAATCTTAAGTAAAAGTAGTAATACCATACGACTGAAATGTCTGTGAATTAGAGCAATAAAGTAGTATTAAATGCTGCAAAAGCAAATAAAATACTCAAGTAAAACACAAGTACCTCAAAATATATTCCAGTACAGTACTTAGTTACAATCCACTACAGAAATTGGTTAATTTATTTCACCTCTGAAGAAGCAACTTAAAGCCAGATGATGTCTCAACCATGACAGAAGTTAAAATGTCATTCTTGAAATGTTCAAGTTAAACAGACGTCCCACACATGAAGTATGTGCACTGTAAATAGTTGAAGTATCAGTAGGTATGTAAGGAGTGACAGCTAAAGAAACCGTTGGACCTGGCAGCTTTATTCACGTACGTTTGTATTTTGTTCCTTAATAATAATGATAATAATTACATTAAACATTACCTAATATCCCAACAACACATCACAGTCAGATGTAAAATCCTGTTGGTGACTGAAGGTGCTAGTCACCAGTGCGAGAGATCAGATGTGTTCAGCACATGATGGGAAATGTCCTGAAGGCAAGTTTCAAAAGAGCATAGAGCAAACCTCAGTACCAGAGCTCATTAATGAAACTTCCAGTGCGTGCTCCATTTAACTGCGCTGTGTGTGTGCGTGTGTGTGTATGTTCTGGACCGAGCGACGCTGGCTGGCAGGCAGTCGACGGTGACGGCGAGCTGCCTCTGTGGTGAAAAGCAGCGGTGGACGGTGAAAGTGAAACGACGGCTTCGTGACTGTAAAAGGCACCGCGCGGGCAGTCCTCACACAGACGGACACCAGAGGGAGAGAGGCCCCGGGTCTTGCTTCGAGGCAGCAGCACTTGAGCACACGCAGCCATGGCTAACATCGCGGTCCAAAGGATCAAGCGGGAGTTCAAAGAAGTTCTCAAAAGCGAAGAGGTGCGGTAATGTTATTAGCTATTTTTTTTTTACTTCGATTCAGCTCTTTTTTTGTCTGTTATAACTCAGTTCTGATGTTAAGTGTCTGTAGCCGCTATGACAGAGACCCCAAAATTACCTCCGCTATCGTCAGGTCCCACTCCTGTGTTGCTGCAGGTCAGGCCTAAACAGGAGAACTTTAGCTAGCTTTAGCTTGAGATCAATGTCTGGTCCAACCTCTCCTGTTATGTCAGGTGGGTGTGATCAGGAAACACCGGGGACTCAGCTTTGTCAGCTGACAGGCCCTCTGTTTTTAACAAACAATACCGCATACCTTTGGGTAATTACCCAACTAAAATAAGCCTACCTTATACGAGCTGTAGCACACGCCCCATGTAACGTACCGTAGCTGTTTACTAACGTAAAGTAGTTACCGACAGTTCGGGTTTTCAGCTTTTAGCTCGCTAACGTTATTTTGACATCTCATCCACAGTTAGCATTAGCCAGTGTTGTTGTGCTACAACGTCCACTAACTGAACAAATGAATAAGACCTGGATCAGCTGTTGGCTTCAATAAAGAAGGGTTGCAGTCATTTAAAGTGTGTGTTTTGTCATCCTACTACCTGTGAAGTCTTGCAATTGTGGGTTTGTAGTTAACTTTTGCTAGCTTGCCTCTACTAGCAAGCTACCTATGTGGCTAACGTATTTAGATGTCCCTGCGTCCTGGAGAACTCTATAACAAACCAACTTCTTGTTTCAAAAAAGAGAAAGCGATAGTTGCAGTGCCTTTCCTTTGACACCCACCATTTCTTTGCGTATACGTTTGCCTGTAAATGAGTGTGGTTTCATGCTTGACAGAGACTGAGAGCTGTCTATAAAATAGGGTAATTCATTGTGTTCCTCTCATTTGTCCCAACCCACAGACAAGTAAAAACCAGATAAAAGTAGATTTGGTGGATGAGAACTTTACAGAACTGAGGGGGGAGATAGCAGGTCCTCCAGATACACCCTATGAAGGTACTGTCACTCACCTGCATTATAACAAGATGTTTCCTCCAAGACTTGCTAATGATTTGTCCTGCCAAAACATTTTACTGAGTTTTGTTTTTTTCTTGCTTTCCAAGGTGGCAGATATCAGCTTGAAATAAAAATCCCAGAAACCTATCCTTTTAACCCGCCAAAGGTATGTGTTTCACTATCTCCCAGCTGGTACTGGCTGAGTGAGTTCTTGATTGCATTTTCATGCACAATATAATTGTGGTTAGCATCATGGCTTTGGAGTTGACATCATGTTCTGGTTTTCTTCATGTGGCTATGCAGAAGCTGAATATGCTATCTGACCTACTTTAATAGAAAGCAGGCTTCTCAACACCTTTCTCAGGTTTCTGATCACTGTCTTTTCATGTGCACAGATGTGCACTCAACTCTACTTACGTGGTATTTAGTCAGTAAAAGAGAATTATTGCGATATATGATGCAATGATGTTACAATCTGCATGCTAAAATGAAAGAGAGCCTGATAGTGCTTAAAAACTCCACAGAGGTTCTGAGACGAGGAGTCAAAGAAACGCCAGCACACTGACGATCAGAACCTGGATACTGCCGGGCTCATATGTACAGGAAGCTGAAACTTGATGTCTCATGTGAACATTATATCTCAAATGTAGAGGTGATGGCCAGTAACTTTTGGTTGCAATATTGATAGATGTGTTGATACAATAAAGCTTCTTAAAAATCTGTGGATAAAGTAACCAGAGAGGAATAGCTGGTTGTTCCAGATCCAATATTGGCATTATGCAATTGTTGAAGCGACAGCTATGATGCCATGAACACTATGACAAAATCTTTGACGGTACACACATTTGTATCCTATTGCGATGTTCTCATCATACTGCCTAACCCTACTCAATGAGGATGTGCATCTCCATCACTGAGGCCGATGCGATACACACCTTGATGCTTTGCTAACAATCTAATACATTAAAGATACATATGAAGCAACTACCAATGCAATGCGAGTCACCACTATTGCAATGCAGCGCGATTTGAAAGAAAGTGATTCAACACAATGAAATTCAACGCAGTACGATGCGCTTCCATACAATGCAAAATAATATGATGCTTTGCAATTCAATATGGTACAAAGATTACTTCTTTGGTTCTCTTCTGAGCAAACCATTAAGTCACCAAAAAAAGTTACATTTTTTCCGTTTTTCTCTAGTACTACAGCTGAGTAAGCATCTCATTTATGCTCTTTAAACTTTCTGTTTCTTTCTGACCTCTAAAAACACACTCGACCCTTTAACAAACAGGACTTTTCATAAGTCCTTTGTAGTGCAAAAAACAAAAGATAAAACAAACCCGGGCCTCAGTCTTGCCTTAAAAGAGTCCTTCATTACAAACAGGTCTTTCATAACTACTTTGAGATGTAAAAAGATAAACTGTCACATGCTGCTGGAAACACCAGTCTCACTGTCATAGTTTCAAGTTGTCCATGTTCGAAGTGTCTTCCCAAGTCTTGCCATACGATTTGTAGGAATTTGGTGGAATGTGTTCTGCTTCCTCCTGCATGTCAATCTTTACTGTGACTTGCCTTGACATGCCTGGGCCTCGACCAATGACAGCAGTGGAGATGAGAGAGCGTGCTTGAGAAACAATTTTAGATAGGAGATATCAATCTAAATCTAATATTGTTGGTCATAAATTATTGGTCACATTTCCAAATGATAAAAGCACAGGGCCTCTACTAATTATATATATATCAGATTGTACAGATGCAAAGATTTTAGAAACAGTGCCTCACAAGTTCAGCCTAAATTGTATCTGGTGCATATTTTTTTAATCTGGGCAATCACGTCATGACAAAACAAGGATACGACTCAAAACCAGCATAGCAGTGCATGTAAACGTACCCACTGTAACCCACACTCTGCTGTCTTTTCTCTGCAATACCATTTTTTTTATCCAGATAACCTCTCACACCTGTCTTTTTTAGGTGCGTTTCATCACTAAGATCTGGCACCCTAATATCAGTTCTGTGACAGGAGCAATATGTCTGGACATTTTAAAAGACCAGTGGTGAGTGAGACGAATCTGAACCCTGTGACCCACTGTACTCACTGTTCCAGTGTGTCTCAAACACCATCACTCCACTTATCTGCTCCAACTCTTAATCTGCCTCACCCAGGGCAGCTGCTATGACCCTGCGGACGGTGCTGTTGTCTCTACAGGCTCTCCTCGCTGCAGCAGAACCAGATGATCCACAGGATGCAGTAGTAGCAAACCAGGTGAGAAAGATGATGTCATATTTATTCATAATCATCTGTAGACCATCGTAGGCATCTAAAGACACAGTCTGTGTCTCTGTCCACCATCGCTGTTTGCTGTTTTTTTTTTTTTAACCATACTTACAGAGCTTTCTCTCTGCATCCTCAGTATAAGCAGAACCCAGACATGTTCAAACAGACTGCAAGGCTGTGGTCTCACGTCTATGCAGACGCTCCTGTCTCCAGTCCCGACTACACACGCAAAATAGAGAAACTCTGTGCCATGGGCTTCGATAAGGTCAGAACCACTTTCTGTTTTCTATGTTTGTACAGTATATTGAACATGCATGGCGGCGGTGGGGGCGTTTGCTCAATAGTAAAGGTGAAACGGCTGGTCGATGAGTGGATTACTCGATCAACAGAGAATTAATCATTTGAGTAAATTTTCAGCGATAGTGACATATATTTTCTGATTCCAGCCTCTCAAGTGTAAATATTTTCAGTTTTTTGTCAGTCTTTTGTGACAGTAAACTGAATATCTTCAAGTTTTGGACTGTTAGTGAGATGAAGACGTCAGCCTGGACTCAGGCAACTTACAGGTTTTATTCATGTGATATCACAAATGATGCACGGACTACAATAACCGTTACTTCCATTTCCCCCTCGCGTACAGAATGCAGTAATAGCGGCCTTGTCTTCAAAATCCTGGGATGTGGAAACGGCGACAGAGCTGCTCCTCAGCAACTGAAACCCAGCAAAGTGTGAGGATCCCAAACTCCCTTCATCAAAGCATCAGCTCCACCCCGGCACCATTCCACCATTGCCTTTTGTTACGCAGACAGCACACCATTCACCACAGCAGTCTGAGCCTTCTTTTAGAACAAGTTTGTTCGCTACAAGGTCAACACCAGTAGCACCACAATCGCCAATATGCACACCACCCTGTTGCCTGTCTGCGTCTGTTCATTATGCTGAGTCTCTTCTGCCACTATCTCAAAATGTTCATCCTTGTATTAAGCCACCAAAAACATTCAGTCATGCATCTTGTCTTCCATGCCCTTTAGTCATATTGGCTCTAAAACTTTTTTTTTTTTCACAAATTTGTGTTCCTTAATATTGCAAAGAATGGAATAACTGCCATTGTCTGGATTTTCCAGGGTAAAATGTAAAGGAAATCCTGCAGACTGCTCTCACAGTACATCAGCATCTACTCCTTGCAGCAACCAGTTGATCCTTGTGTCAGATTATTCTCTTATGTGGAGCATTAATGCTATAAAGGTCTAGCTGGACTAAATCAACTTGACCGGATAGTGTTCTGCAGGAGCAGTGTGATGGATTTTTCCTGAACAGTTTATCATAGATGCTTCAATCATCTGCAGAGGTTTGGATGTACACATTTTTTTCTCTGTACAATTCGAAAAGATCACTCAGAAGTCCTCAAACATCTGCACACGTGCACAGAAGGAAAAACAGTTATCTGTAAATAGATGCGTGTAAATTTGAAAATACAATGGGGATATACTTTTTTTCTTACATGGCATTGTAAAACAAATTATTTTAAATATAAACTATGCCTAGTTTACAATTATATGGAGAGATACCTTTTTATGCTATTGTGATCCACGAGAAATCCCTCTGAATGTCCTGTTGTTTTTTTTTTTGTTTTTTTTTCCTTTTGCCACTTTGGCCCTAATGGCAGAGGAGGTGACAGCCAGCTCAGGCCCCTGAAGGTCATTACATGCCACCTTTTCTGCTGCCCCACAGTCCAACCCTGTGTCTTTTGATGTCCTTGCATGTTTTGTGCTGCCTTTATTTTATTTGGCCAAATGATGTGGTGATGGGGTGTCTGTTCGATTTAACATCCCTTCAGACTTGTGGAACTCGCGAGACTCTTTCTAAGCTGCGGAAAGAGACACGGAGAACCTCTGCTCGGCAAGCTACTCAAGCACGCCCACTTTGGCTTCATATCTGTAGGGAACCAAAGCCTTTTCTGTTGATTTGACGAGTATTGCTGGAAAATGTTCTCCTCCGCTCTGAACAGATTCGTCTGGCGCTGACAGGAGACACGCCTCAAGGAAGAAACGTGTGATTCTCAATGTCGTGTAGGATTTGAGTTTGCAATGCTGTGGTTTTGTTTTGAACTCATTTCAGAGCAGTCGGTCTCAACCACAGGCACTGTTTTCAGCTGCAGGTTAAGGATCCGCTCACCCTCTCAGTCCTGATGTTGATCATTAAGAGGGGGGAGCGATATAGCTAATCACTGATCCAATCCAGCAGTACGTAATCGTAACTTTGGCCATAGAGGTATGTAAGTGACGTCCTATATTCTGCTTTACCACACAGCCAAATAAAATACTCATTGAGGTTGTCTTTGAATGATGTTCTTATGAGTAGTAAAAGAGGCTGGAACTCCTCTGTTATCTTATGAAGCAGATAGTAGGCTTACACAGTGTTTTCACACATTTTTTGAGGTCCATGGACTGTAAAGAAATGCTTAGCATAAAGAGAAGTGGGGTGTTGATGAATCCTCACACATGGCCTTTGTGTGTGTGTTTTTTTTAAAGAAACCATCTTCCTTTTGCTTGCCCTCCAGCTCAGTCCCTACCAGCACAGTGGCATATTACAACAGTACATGGAGTTATCGTGCACCCTCTCCACTGACGGTGAACAGTGTCCAGTCAGAGCCAAAAAAAATAAGAGTTCATAGTCGGGGGTAGGATGATGCACACACCATCTCCTATACTTGTAAATAGCCAGGTTCTTTATAAAGAGCCATCTCATCACTAGTGTGCACCATTGATGGCTGGATCTATATTTTGTAAGAAAAAGAAAGGACAAAAAAAGGAAAAGAGGCCCCCACTCCTCCCCAGTGTTCTCACTATGTACAATATTGCACGATGACGAAGCATTAAAAAAAAAGGGGTTGTTGCATCTCAGTTTCTCCATTTGGATTGAGACTTATTTTCCTCTTTTGTTTCCTTGGAAGCAAGCATCAGCAGTATAAAAAGCATGGTTATTTATTGTGACAGTGTCATGTTTCTTTGATTAAAAAAAAAGTGGAAACTCATGTTTGATGTGTCTCTTGGTTTTTGAAAACTGCACAAACACGGTGATCAAGACAAATGCACTGCACGGTAACATCTAAAAGCATTTATTTTCTGGAAAAAAATTAAATATGATCATGAGAATAGGCATACTTTAACTACATCGAAAAAATAACTCGACACAACCTGCAAGGTCTCCATTCACTCAATGCTTAAGAGCAGGCTGTACCCAACAAAATAACTGACAAAAGTACAAAAAATATATAATTGTAAAAGGTGAACAAAAACCTGAACACATATTTGTATAGTAATATATCATTTATGCATTCCGAAGTGAAGTACTGTTTCATACCTCAGCAGTAAAAAAACAAAAAAGTAGTTGAAACTCAGCTCAATTTTCAGAGCCCCTGACCAGTCTAGAGGATGAGGCAGCAACAGAGCTCAGTCCAGAACTGTGTGCCAGCTTAAGTTTGTCCATAAACACACAGGAACTGAATCAAAAGGCCGTCAAAAGCATTACAGTTGGCAGTTCAGACGCCACCAAGGTTTCTTTCTGGCCTTGTGATGCTATAACCAAGCTAAAGCATCTAAACATACCAAAGTTAGAAACCTAAACATACCAAAGGTTATAAAATTTAGGTGCCAGTACATCTGCACAAATCTCATCTTATGATGTCCCCATACTTTAGCAATTTGGTAAACTATCTTAACGGTCTTGGACATTTAAAAAATTTAACTGCAGCTTTGCAAACGGGTATTTACAAACTACAACTGTGTAAAGTAAAATTGGTGAGCTTGAAATAACAATATGACACACAGAAGGAGGAAGAGGTCAGGACACATACAGTAGGATTTTTCCCAGGGAATTTAATAAGCAACAATCATAACCAGATTAAAACGTTTGTAAAATGTCCATCCTGTTTTTTTTTCTTAAAAATGGCTCCACAAAAGAAGCAAAGAGCAACAAACACAAAGGAAAAAAAAATGTTTTTTTGAGTAAGACCTACATACAATGAGCTTCAAATTATAACTATAAGGTGTTTAAAACCTTCTAGGATGTCAGTGGTGTGTGTCTGCGTGTGTGTGTACATGTGTGTGTTTTAAGAAAGGTCCATAATGTGTCCAGGAAAGCTTTAGAGTCAGAGGAGCGGTGTGCGTAGGGTTGGGAAGGTATGAGGAAGAGGCTGGCCCATTTCTCTAACGTCTTGATTTCACCTTCACCGGTTTCCTCTTTACCTGAAAGACAAAGAAGTTTGGGCTCAGGTGAAATGAGCAAAGAGACGATTGAGCAAACACTGTTCACAATGACTTAAAAGACCATCCCAACACAGAATGACAACCTAACCGTAACGTAATCTGGCTAGATTTTTCATGAAGTCTGAATGAAAAGAGATGCAAACTGTCATCTTAAGGTTATGCCTTTCAGTGATGAATTTTTCTCAAAAGTTGACACCTATTGCAGACGTGTGTAAAAACTAATATGAATGAGAAGCATAAAGAGCCATAAACAGGTCCATAACTACAACAACACTAAAAATAATACAGTAAATTTAATATACTGAAAGTGAATTAGAGTCAATAAAAACGTGCGTTGTGTGCAACGACTGATGCAAACCACTTAGTGGTGTTGCACTGCCGTTAAGTCACTGACATGAAATATTCCCACTTTTAGTTAGTTTAGTTATTAGTGCTCAGCCCTTGCAACTCATCATGACATCATCAGGGTTAATTAAGGGATAATTAGTGAGCTTTAGGGGTCATGGTAGAATGAAAAATGTTTCTTAACAGACAAACTCATCATAGTAGTGAGATGTAAGACCTAGACAGTCTGATATGGCCCTGTAGCAGGACACGCTGTGTTTAGAGATATCCTGGACTAAACCAACTTACTGCCAGCCCGCCTGCTTTGTCTCCACTGTTGGGCTTTCCCTGCCTGTCAGAGGGAATTCCCTTCCTTGTAGACTTGGTATCTCCCTGTGGGTATGTCTCTCTGTCCCTCAGGCCCCAGATAGCGTACTCTGGGCTTGACTCCAGCTCTATCTCAGTGTTGCCCTCACTGCCCAGGAGGGCAACTCTCCTTACAACCCTCCCTGCCTCCTCTCCAGACTCCCACTTTCTCACTTTTTCACTCTCTCTGCGCACAAATGGGCATCTGAACAGGAAAAAAGGTGACATCTGAAGGATTTCAGTGCAATCTCAGGATGAGGGTACATGTGCTGATGGCTGAAGAGACACACTTAATTTTTTCTTGTCAATTACCTTTTCCATTGGTTATTTGCCAAAGCTATGTTAAACTACACCACTAAAGCGACTATCTGCTGCACCTTTCCTCTTTCTTGGCCTCCTCTCTCACCTCTGCAAGTCAATCTGTCTCTTTGTCCCTTCATCGTTCTGCTGTTTTGACATCTTGCTGTTGACTGACTCTGCCGACGGGTTGGAGCTGGGGTCGGCTGCTCTCTTCCTGCCTCTGCCAGCTCCACCCCCCGTTGGTGCCGCTGCCCCCTCTTTTTCAGCCCCCGCAGGAGCAGCAGCAGCTGTCTTGGGTGGACGGCCACGTCGCTTGACGGGCGACGCTTCGGTCTCGGCGTCGGGTGTCGCATTCTGACTCGGCTCCTCCTGAGAGAGACAGTGGAGGAGAGTTCAGTCAAGGTAACTCTGCTCAGCGTTGTGTGGTTCCAAGTTGACGTCTGGTTCTCCTGTCTGAGCTTACCTTCTTGACCTCGTCATTCTTGATGACCGGGTTCTCGTTGTTTTCCTGCGCTCGGCTCTCTGATGACTCGGTGGCAGCGTTGCTGTTTTTACAAGACGCGTTTAAAAATCACTCAGTTGAAGAGAGCATTATTTTTGTGAGTGTGTTAGTGCGAGTGAGTGTGCCTGTACCTGTTCTTGTTGATGGTTGAGGAGCTCAGTGGGGAGGAGTTGGTGCTGGTGTTACTGGCTGTGTCTGAGGCTGTGGTGGTCTTGGTGAAGATCCTCCTCCCTGGTACTGTCAGAGGTTTGTTCACAGCTCCCAACACCGGAGCTGGTTTAGGCTGCGTAAAGAAAGGTGGTGGAGTTGTAGGGTGGAGTTATTACATTTGACAGTTTGTTGTGTGTAAAAATAATCAGTAGTTAGGCTTCAATATATCACTCAATTCTCTCTGCCCCGCCCTCCACCACTGTTTCAAATCAAACTACCCTCATTGTGATTTTAAGCATTATTAACCTATAATGTGGACCACTGAGTGGCGCTCCTATTTACTGTGTTCATGAGAGCATTAAGTGTTTTGCATTTACCTTCCCAGTAAGCAGCATCTGTCTCATCTCTGTCGTCAGATACTCTTTATCATTTTTGAAGTCCTGCTGGAAGAAATCACAACAGAAAACCTTGATTAGCATGAACTGCTACACCACAAATATTGACCATGAAGGTCAGGATTTTGGCTTCAATCTCACAACTGCATGCCCATATTCCAGCTACCACTGAGCAGAGGTGGAGGAAGTGCTCGGATCTTCAAATAAAAGTAGCAATACCACAGAGTGTAAATACTTTGTTTCAAGTAAAAGTCCTGCTCCAATTTAAATTTTTACTTAAGTACAAAAATACTAGCATCAAAATATATTTAATTTACCATTATTCTGAAAAGTGCTCATTTCAGAATAATGTATTATTATTGATTTCTAATTATTGATGCATTAATGTGTTAATCACTTTAATATTGAACTTGGTAACGGTGGCTTAACTACTTTGCTGGAAAGCTTATGAATTTCCCCTGAGGTATCAATCCAGTTTTATCTTAATCAATAATATTACATCATAATTTATTTGTTCATAACATTTTGTATTATTACACTAAATCTGCAAAGTAATTCATAACTAAAGCTAAAAAAATACATGTAGTGGAGTAAAAGGCACAATATTTGGATCTGAATTGTAGTGGAGCAGAAGTATAAAGTAGCAGAAAATGGAAATACTGAAGTAAAGGACAAGTAGTAAAATTGCACTGAAGTACAGTACTTGAGTAAATGTACTAAAATTTGTGTGTGTGTGTGTGTGTATTGCCTTGTCCTGTATGAGGAAGAACTTGGAGGGTAGGACAGGGTCTTTCGGAGAGTCCAGGTGACATGCAGTGCTCTTGTTGGCGATAACGAACAGAGCGACATCACAGACAATATACAGCTTCTGCAACCAAACAACATGAGATACACTGTTAGATAATGTCGGATAATCATCATCATCTCTATTGGGATTTCAGTTTCAGTTCAGGTTTTTTCAGGCACAATGAACATGCTGTATGTCCGAGTTGTAGTCATCAAAATGAAAAACCAAAATCAATCTATAACTTGCAAATCTGTTCCCCAACTGTACCCTTGAATTTGTAATGAATCATAATATTTAAGCTGTTAGCTTAACTCTTACTCCTAAAGCTCGATGTGTTCAGGATGAATGAAAAATGCTTTGTTTTGACTAATACTACAAAGGTAACATGCCAAGGTCTCCATTACATCAGCTATTTTTGAAATCTCACACATGCACTCTTAAAGGTCATTGAACAAAAAATTTCCTTTTGAACATTTTAGAAATGTGTGTGATTGTTCCTATTGCATTTTGTATGTGTTTGTGTGCGGCTGCCTGTGTCTTCTTGTGAGTCTCACTGCTTTTCTACTACTTTGTACCGCTGTTTGTTTTCAGCATTGATTAAGTATGTACTTGTGTGTATATATGTGTATATATGTGTGTGCGTGTGTGTGCGCGTGTACATACCTCATTGGCCTTTGCATCGTCGGGACACTGCGCATCCTTTGTCTGTTTGATGTTTTCTACCATCTTCCTAAGAAAGGCATGGCTGTTGTTCTCATTCTTGGTCATCAGCACTTCCAGCATGAACCACAGGCACCTGTGCACACAAGCAGGAGTACAATAAATACGCTGCATGTCACAACTTTAGCCATCAGCCTTGTATTTGTCAGTCAAGAGAATAAAACATGTTTCTAGAAAATAAGAAAAATAAGGCATTTTTAAAAGCATCCTCAGCTGTCAACACTCACTCTTTGATGTCTTTGAGCTGTTCATATTCATGTGGTTTTGTGAAGTCTGGGTCGTGGGCCAGCAGGTGGATCATGTAGGGAACGACGTACTCAGGAAGGAGGGAGACAAGTTTTTCTAAGGAAGAGAGAGAACAACTGATTTTAATGTTTACAGTGTCTACTGTGTTTAATCCATCTGTGCATCCACGTGTCAACTTGTGAACAGTGAAATCGAGAAAAGTGGAAACATAAATATAGCCAAAAATGTTCACATATAAAGTGCAGTAGAAAGAGACTTAGCAAATAATTCCCGATCAGACATGAACTGAGGCTTTGGCTCTACTGAAGAGACAAAAACTAGCAACAGATGAAAACACCAGATCTGTGCAGAGCAATAAGCAGATGCATGCAATAAACTTTAATTCTATATGTCCCGTTTTTTGCAGATTTTCTGGAAATTCCATCAAATTTGGATGGAAACTTTGCTTTCCTGATCTTTCATAGCTTGAACTGCTGTTCGACAAAGCTCACTTTAAAATCCTCACAGCTCCGTTTTGTAAAATGAGAACAGCAGCCATGTGTCATCATGAAAACATCCACCGATTGAACACTGACCCTGAGCGAGTGGGTTTTGTTTGATGTACTCTCTGCGGACGGAGATGTTTTTGAGGAGGCACTGTCGGGCGTGGGCGCGCCGCTCCTTCACCGGGTCCTTGGCACACAGGGCGAAGACGGCCAGGTACTCCAGGGGCAGCAGCAGTTTGACAAGAGCCAAGTGCAACTTCTGAGCAAAGATTTGACGAACCTGGTAGCACTCATCCTGTACACAGGAAGGAATTTTTTCTTTTATTCACAGAACACTTTGTGAATCAGTCTTCTGACATGATAAGAGTTGCTCTCGCTTGGTACACGCACAGTAAATTGCACATATCACAACAGGACTTTTTCACAGCAGACATTTCAGTCATCATAGTCGGAAAAGCAGGTGTTCCTAATAACATTTACAATAGCTCCATTCTGTCAGTGAGCCAGCATGCACAATACCAAGACCTTGAAGCAACTAAAGGAATTCAGCCATCATTAATTGTATTCTGTACACCTGCTTTTCTCCTACTGTGACATGTCAAACTGTCCTCTGTTAAAAAGGCCCATAAAAAGTGATGAAAAAGTGAGACTGACATTGATAACGAGGCCGCAGAGCTGAAACTGTTCAGGTGTGATGATGTCATGGTAACAGGGCTCCTGGGCCAACTTCATGATGGCTCCACCTGCGGCCAGCCTCAGACGAGACATGTCTGACTTACTGCGAGGAGAAAAAAACAGCAAACGGGGCAGAAAGACAGGAAGGAAGAAAAAATGTAACTCTGTGAATCTGAATTTGTAATAAATGATTCAATTTAAATGATTGATAAAACAGCATATTTTTTTCTAAAGAGCAGTTAACTGTTACTTCTTAAGTTAGCCATTTCTCTCATGCATGCCCCCACCATATCTTAGTTCTCAAACAACTCTATTATGACCCAGTACAGTGATCTTGAACTCCTGAATTACCTGATCTTCTTCTGCTCTGTGAGATCGCCCTCGCTGACCAGCATGGCTGACAGCAGCCGCAGGGTGGAGTTTGCAGACTTGGATTGGTTGTTCTTCATTCCTAGTAACCAACGCACTAGCAGCTTGATGGCCTGCACCTGTGAGAGCAGGAAGAGCATGAACAATTAGGCAAAGTGAGGTCCCTCCCTCTCTCTACAAAGTAGGTTTCAGTTAATATCTCCAAAAATAAAAAATAAAATCAAACAAGTTCCGAATCTTTGTCACCAACACACGATCATGGAGGTGCATGCATCAAGTAAAAATTAAGAATCGCATTGGAGTAGAAGTGCAATAAATGCCACAGATGTGTTTGCCTCTTACTTTAGCTAGGACCTCCGGTGAAACTTCCTCATCAGTGGTCCACAGCTTCCCATTCTTGTTCCCCACCGACTGGAGACCCAAAGGCACATCAGTCAAAATCTCATTCTTTTTTTTGCATATATGCTCTCTCTCTCACACACACACACACAACTACATTTTAACAATTCTCAGTTTATCCAAGACTGTTTTTTTGTTAAAAGTTGTAATGAATATACACAGGCGCACATGGTATTGTTGTAAAAACACAAAGTGTGCAAATATATGTATAAGTTTGATCTCCACGCACCCTGTCATTCATGAGCAGGTCCTTGACAATGAAGTTAGCCACAATGGACTTCATTGGTGAAGCAAACTGATCTGGGGCCAGCATGGAGATGTGACCCAAGGACACAAGGGGAGTGATGAGCTGCTCTGGGACGTCTGCGTTCAGACTACGTGACAGAGGCTGCAGATGATGCAGATACAGATGATTAATAGGGTGGAAAAACAGGAGACAAGACAATTATGTATAAAGCAAGTTAAAATAGATAAAAACACATTATTCTAAGATACAAGGGACATCCTGGAAAGTCAGTAAATTAGGGAATGATGTCACACCTCAAAAATCTGTGCCAGCTGCACTTCCTTGTTGTTAAAGATTGCATGGATACAGTGCACAGCCTGCTTGGCCTGGTGAGGTGTTCCTCGTTTGGCTTTCTGATGCAGGATGGGAATCAGAGTCCTGATGGACACATGAAGAACAGACATTAGGAAGACTCACACAAAGCAGATTATTCTTTTCATTTAATCCAGATGTGGGGCGTACGGCTAATGCGAAAGGTGTGGATCCCAGTCCTTAAGACAAGTCTTCATTGTGCAGTATTGTTCTCATCTTTGAAAGCACAATGTTCTTTGGCAACAAATAAGAATCAGACTACTCTCCAATAACAGTAATACTGTTTGAATTCATCATTTGCACTTATAAGGATAATATAATTTCACTCTTACGATCTTATCTGTTGTAGCTCCGTCTCGATCTTCTGCCCCGTGTTTCTGAATATCTGTATGGCTGCTTCGGCCACCTTTTCATCCTCCATCTTCAAACACTGAAGCAGGGACTCGTAGGTTTCTGCAGAGTGGAACGCTGTTGGGTGGGTGAATGAGAGGACCTACAAGGAGAGAAGCAGCAGAAATTATTTACTTTCTAACATTCATTTGGTTTATTGATCACATTACTAATGCCAAAATGCAGAATCTAGTATGCCATATGTTAACTTTTTGGACATTTGCATAGATTGCTCCATGCTATGTACCTTGAGTAGCTCCAGGCCAGCGCGGATGGCTGTATCGGGGGTAACGCCCTCCTCATCATCATCAGCTGTACCTTCAATGGACTTGTTGAGCAGCTTCACCAGTGCACTAAAAGAAAACATTATAAATTTTAACCATCCCTCTGGGTTTAAAATAATCCAAACATATGTGTGTTAGATGACAAACTGAAGCACTTTCAGAAATGCTAGGGCAAAATAATTTCACATACTAAAAAAAAAAAACAACAATTTGGTACACTGTGTTACTTAAGCAGTATAAGTCATTCAGCATGTGTTTCCTTTCTCATGGTGTTTTTCCATAAAGCAGAAAGGGTTAAACTTGTTCCTTGTCTAAGGCCTGCAGGTACACCTCATCACCACTAGGTGTCTCAGTGAATGAGAAAAGCCTGTTTATGGTATTACACAATGACACAGGGAGCTTCATGTACTCTCTGTGTTTCTGTCACTGAGTTAGTGAAACACAGACTGCTGGTCTGTCTTGTGACTGCCTCTTTGTTGATTGTACAAAAAGACGTTTAAATCTAATAGAACATGGTTTACAATCTAATATTATCCCATTCAATTTGAATCAAAATGTACTTGTCAGAATTGAGTTTTGAATGTGTGCTAATATTTGAGGTCTACAGTGAAACTGAACCTAACCACAATACTTGGGCTGTTGAACACATCAGGATTTTTTCTGACCTGATGGCCTCAGAGTCGATGTGGACGGGAGCGATGCGCTCCAGCAGGAATTTAACCATCTCCAGGAATGGGTTGGTGGGCTGCTTGGGGAATGTCAACTTCCGAGTGATCTCCCTCTGAACACAGTACAAACAGTTCACCATTAGTATCAACATTTATGGATTTCTGCTTATATATCTGCATACACATTTACAAGGTTTGTATTACTAAAGCTAGGTGACTTCTTAGCTGAAAATCTAGCTGCAGTTTTGTGCCTCGACCAACAAGTCAAGTTGCACATACAGCATGTTGTGAAGACTTTGAAGGGATTTCATTAAAAGGTTTTGAAAATGTTTTGGTGGAACAGAAGTTATCACTATATTGACATGTGTGAAGAAACATGCTCTCTTTGCTTAGAGACTACAGTGAGACAACAATCACCCAAAGCTCAATATCAGCACAACCAATGAGCTTGTGGTGGACTAGAATGTCAAATATGGATGTGGATGCTTCACACATCTTCAACCCAGCAGAACAGAAGATCTATACAAGCACCAGAGTTCCAAGGTGGACGCCGAAGTGCCACCAGTTCAGTATCTAACCAAATGTGGATTATGGTCACAATCTCCTATCTGAGTGTGTATCCTAAATGGATGAGTGCTCAGTATCCTCTCACCACACAGATCTCAGCCTGTTTGCAGGAGCAGGTCGGGCTGATGAGCATCTCTAGCTGGACTCTGAGCTTCTCGTCCTCACCGAGAACCTGGTTGAACTTCTTCATGAAGTCCTGGGCCTTCCCTGCGTCTGGCAGATTCTCTGTAAACGTAAAGCAGAGTTAAATCAGCCACATCAAGTGGAATGAGCTTTTACCGAAGAAATGAGTGAGTGTGTGGGTTGGAAAATAAAACATGTTTGTGTGGATTCTAACTTACTGGCAATACTCATCAGCTTCCCAAACATGGCTGTGTTATTGGCCTCGGACTAACAGAGGAAAGGGAGAGAAAACTGTCATACATATGTTGGGACATTTGCATCAGAAGACAGTGAGGAGATGGCAGTGTGTGTGCGTGCGTGTGTGCTAACTCACCACTGGAAGCTTGTGGAGGTCCAGCAACTCTTTGACGAGGCCTCTGAGCATGTTCTGACACTTCCACATCTCATTCAGGGCCCTGAAAACACGGGAAGATCAATATACTGTCTTTGTGAGATGTATTTGTTCACCTATTAATGTTGATTTTCATGATCTATGCAGGTGTGGTATGGTTGCAATGGATTTTCATAGTATGTGATTATATGTTATTACACAATAATAATAAATAACAATAGTAATAATTATGATCATTATTATTATCAGTAACAATGACCCTGAAACGAATGAAAACAAGTTTTTTTTGGTTGAAAAACGTAGTTGTATTTTCACCAAATAAAACATCCTATATTTTTCTAATCACACAATGGTAGGATTAATTTTAATAATGCTAATACAGCAGAATACCATTGATAAGCAAATGTATATGGTATGATAACCGTCAATTTTAAGACTACGGTATACCACTGTAACCCTGTAACCTCTAAGGAGGTGCGTTTATAAGCAAACATTCAGATGAGAATCCTGAATGTCTACAATCCACAATCCACAATGTGTGTTTTTGCTCAGAGGAGTCAATGTTGAAGGTTTACTGACTTGACAGCATTTGTGTCCAGGCAGGCATACAGGTAGTACAGACACTTCATCTTCTCCTCTGTATCAAGACTGTGAGGGACCATGTACTGAGCGAAGATCTTCTCTACTAATAACCTGCAGAAAGGAGGGGAGAGTTGATGTGAATTATGTGTATGTATAAAATATTACGCAGCGTTCTTTTCATTGTTAAACTGTCTTTAAATGTCTTTATTTGCTCACTTGTCGTCAATGCTGTTCTGATAGTAGATGTGCAGAAGTTTGTCTTTGATCCAGCTGATCTTCTGGGCAGACTCTTTGCCGGCCTCATGGTGCAGACAGTACTTCTTATAAAGCTGAGCCAGGCCCATCATGGCTTCCTTACGTACACGCCACTATACAGGGAGAAAGAAGAGGGAAGAAAAACAGATCAGGGAGGACAGATTTAGGTGAAGATGATTGAAGTCAATTTACATTTCTTGAAATATGAAGACAGCAACCTGGTGTTGAGGGAAACACCTTTACTGTTGGGCATAATCATGCCTGCACCACTCATACACAATGTGTGAGTGCATATTTGTCTCACCCTCTTGTCTAAGGTCCTTTCCCGTACAAAGCCCAATAGCTGGTCATTGACCAAGTTTAGGTCTTTCTTCCCAGCGTTGATGATGGTGACGATGACATCATGGCGGATGGCTTCCTCTGGGTCATGGGAACGCACCTTCAGATACTCTGATTGGATAATAAGGAAAAAGATGTGTAACCTACATTTCTGTTCAGAGGATAATGTGAAATAGAGGACTGAATCAGAGGGAAGACGACACAGTGTGAAGCAGAAAAACTAAAACACAAGTAGCAGCGCACCTGTCAGATCTCGGGCCAGGTCTGGGTGGTTCATGAGGCAGTGGCTGGCAAACTTTACACACTCTAGCCTGACTGGAACATGGATGTCATTAAACCTGGAGAGAAACATCAGTTACACATAATGAAATCAACTGAAATATGCAATTATGCTTTGAAAAATCAGATAAGCAGGCAGGTGAGCAAAATCACAGTGTCTAAATTAAACTACACCTTAAACCTGTGAAGACTACTGCTCATTTGCACACTCTCCACAACTGATCCTCCATTAACTAATTATAGAAGAATTAACAGAATTCAAAACTTTCCTTCACTGGGCTGCTTTCCCATTCAATTTTCAAGTCAGTGCCGCATAGAGCCCAACCGCAACCACGTGATAGAGAGTACAGATTTGATTCATGAGTTCATTTTTCGCTTTCAAATGAAAATTTGTATACTTACAGTAACTACCACCCACCTCTTAATCTAATTCAAAAAGAGGTCTCTTAAGTCAGCAAATCATCTTATTACCTTTACAACCATGATAACAATGAGGTCTTTTCACAAATACATTTCACATCTCTTTAGAAGTTTCTGTTGTAGGTTCTATAAAAAGTGTATTATATCACTTTCTTTTAATGAGTCTCTCCTGATTGGACTGGATCAGCTTAAAGGATCACTTTGTGGGTGTGTCTGCAAAGTGTTCATGTAACTCACCGTCCTAAGAAGCACTGCCACAGTGGTCTGTTCTGTGAGGCCAGCTCTGAGTCTTTGGCCCCGAACAACTTGGCTAGCAACCGTACAACAGCTAGACGCTCCTCGCCATCATTGCTCTGCACACACAAATAAACACAAGTTAAATTTAAATTTGGGCTTTTTTAGGCTATTCTTCAAACAAATGTTATTTCATAAATTTTATTTCAGTGAGACAAAATGTCAACTAGCCCATCTTGTGCTCTGGTTCAATACCTGCACAAACTGTAGGACATCTGCACACAGAGCTGGGATGCACAAAGTGTTACTGTCAGTGCTATAAGGACAATTATATGTTTAAGTAAGTTGGAATATTATTAATTCCCTTTCTCTGATCTCTCTTCAACAGAATCAAAAATTCAAAACATTCAAACCGATATATAATTATATTTGTTCCTTCAATGTGGCCGTCTGTACAGTGCAGTTTTAGAGTGGACCAAAAACATGCAGGTTGATTAGTTACCAATCAACCTACCCTGCATGCTTTAGGTGATAATGTAAGTGTGAACAGTTGTCTGTCTCTATGCTTCAGTCCTGTGACTGACTGGCAACTTGTCCATGAAGGCACAAGCCTGAGTTTCATTAACAATTGGCCAAACAGCAAATGTTGCTCTTAAAAATAAACAAGTTACAACTGACTTAGCATTAAATTACATCAGTGTCCTTGGTTGTCTGTGTAAACGTTGTTTCACCAAGACAATGCACATGAAGATGGGCACTATCTTGCACTACTGAGAGGTAAAACCAACTCAAAACAGTGTGCTGAAGCTTTAACATCTGGCAGTTTGTCCTTTAATCATCAAACCCATCATACAAATGATTCAACAATGACAAAATGCAAAAGTTACATCACTCCCATAAATCTAACACCATCTATAATATGCCAACGTTTTGAACGTGGCATCAAGAGGAACTAATCTGTGATCTGAAGTGAGACGTCTTGTTATCATTTTGGGCGGTGACTGTGTGCATATGTGTGAACCTTAAGCTTGAATTCCAGCTGTGGCATGACAGAAGTGAGCAGCATTGGGTCGATGGCAAACAGTTCCTGGATGAGATCAAAGACATGCTCCGATAGGTCGCTGACTGATGACTTGCCCATCACCAAAACCTGATTGAAGAACTGAGGAAGGAGATCAATACTTCAGTAAACATGATGTAGTGTTGACACAGACAGTCATTTATGTGGACAGAGGCTGACGATGAGAGTACGAAAAACAAAAACCGGCGGGGCAAACTCAAATGAACAAGTGAGGCTGCTACTCACGTTTGCAATGCACGTCTCTATGGTCTGGACGGTCCTCTTCAGCAGAGTCTTGGCAAGATCATATGCTTGCTTGTTCAGATTCTGTTCCAAAGAAAGTGAAACACTGATTGGTTGGTTCAACTGATAGTGAACAGCATGTTCAAAAGTTCACCGGGAGGTACAGAAGGAGCGTATGCTGTGGGATTTCATCCTTGTGAATCAAGTGCTTGCAAGATAGAGAAATCCCACATTCAGAGAATCTTCTGAACTTCTGATCACTTTCCTGGGAAAAATATTCTCCAACTTCAAAACTCTGGGTGAACTGGTGCTGGTAATTCCCATCTCCAATGTGGCAGCTGAGTGCAGGTCTATTTCTTATGTCATTTTCAATGGAGAAAATAACAAAACAAAACCTGTTTTTGCTACCAAAAAAAGCTATTCAGAGTAATAACAGTCCTCGTGTAATGACGACGGCTCAGAAAAGTTTTCCATTACTAGAACTAAAAGAGGAAAATACACTGACACCTTGAAAGTGCTGTTGAATTTCACAAAGTAATTAAAGAAATAATAAATAGTTAAACCACAATGTTTGTGCTGAAATTTTGTAATCTAATTTTAATTCAGAGTTTTGTGTAAAGTTAGATTTTTCTGTTTTTCATCTTTCATCTAATATTGAAAATTAATACCGTTTTATTTTGGAGGAGGACTAAATTAATGAAATGACAAACAAAAAACACAAATATGGCAACACAGTCACTTAATGATATCTGGAAATCTTTCTGAATGCTACAAAATGAACACAAATAAATCATATTACAATTACATAATACATATGAGTGAGTTTGTGTGCATCCTACCTTGTGTGCAGGAATGAGGTTGATGAGGATGGTATCCAGCAGCTCCTGTGTGACTCCATCTCCCTCAAGGATGATGGAACTCATCAGGTCCATCATGTGCATCTGCACCTTCTGGTTATGGCTGTTACTGTGGAGGAGGAAACACAGAAAGAGAGACAAGGACAGGTTAATCTCAAGTGCTGTCTGATGGAAAAAAAGGAATAACAAAAATGAAAGAAACCCTATAAATTATTAATAAAAAATAAAAGAAGGGTTTTCATTGTAACTAGCTCTACACCTGGGTGCTAGTGGTAAGTAAGCAAAAAATCCTTTAAAAAAAGTATAAAGCGCCTCTTTTGCACTGGACAAACCCCCCACTAATGTCTGTCTTTTGTCTTCAGTGGGAAAGGGTGCAATGACATTAATTCGCAGGTCACAGCAGCAGTTAAACAAGGGCCTTACTTGATGACAGAGAAGAGCGTTTTGAAAAGCTGTATGAAGATCTCGTTGCAGTCCTCCAGTTCAAAGCAAATGTTGTATGACTTCACCCAAGCCAGGTTCTAGAGAAAGACAAAGAAATCATCAGCTTGTACTTCTACACTACTATTACCACTACTGGACTTTAGCCACAATTAACAAAACATACGTTTAGCTCCTTGTGGTTTCTACCAAATAGGTGCCTTACCTCCAGCAGGTAGAAGTATCTGTTGAACTGAGGGCTCTTGGTGTCTTCCAGCCCCTTTAGCTGTCTGGTGATGAACAGGAAGATGTCCTGGACACGAGACAGGAAAACACTTGAGCATTACACACTATTACCTTGGAAATAGAATACAGTGGCTTATATGAACAAACCCTTTGAACTCAACAACCTGCCAGTGGGTTTGAAAGGTATGTTTAAGAATAAGAAATACAAAAAATAAAAGCAAACAATTACACCATTTATCATAGCCTGAAACTGAAAAAATATACATATCGCATATCATGTGTGACAAATGCTTCTGTCACGAAAAATGACCAAATTTAAGCTTAAAATGGTGATATTTCACCAAAATTACTTCAGTATGTCTCATTCAAAAATTTTGCAGGAAAGATTAAAAACTGAAAATGTTTTGACTAACCAGATCCTGTTAAAACATTACATTCTGCACTCCTCTGCAATGGGGAAGCCTCGAATAACTCAGCTGTGACCAACAGTCATGTGACAACAAGTCAGTGAACGTTGACTGAACAGCAGGCTGTGTTTACACAGAGCAGAGAGGAGGGGGCGAGAGAGACCGTTTGTAGAGGTTGTAAAAATGAAAATAGTTCAATGTGTATAAAATGTAGAACTATCAACTCCTCCCAAATATTGGTTAACACTAGTGGGCACTTGGAAAAATGTTAACTAAAGCTAATAAAATCTGCAGACAGTTCAACTGGTGGAATCAGAAAAACTGAGAAGCTTGGCCTGCTTCCGAATACTATTCTCTGAGGACAGTGCTTAGTCCCCTGATAGAGGATTTCATGCAGTTGTCCAGCGTCAGTTAGTAACCTTGAGTTTGTCGTGGGACGTGTAGGGGGCCTCTGGAGCATAGATCCTGAAGATGTCTGCCAGACAGCAAGCCACCAGTAGCCGTACGTCTTTATTGGGGTTCCTGAGGAAGAACTCTGAGGCAAGGTGTAGTGCCAGGGCGAGATACTGCTGCTTCTCCTCTTCAGAGTCTTGATCCATGTCCATGTAGGTTTTCACCACCATCTGTGAAACAGAGTAACAAGGGAGGAGGGTGAGATGGGAAACACCTAGGGCAGGCCAAAATTATGGATGAATAAACTTTTCTGAGCTTCAAAAACACTTTGAAATGACTCATAATAGACTACAAGGTCCAGTACAAAATTAAAAACTCTCAAAGAGCCATATCAGCAGATCTTTTCCAGCATATGCACCTGGGGAGCAACTTTCACTGGAAAGAACGGTGCACCATCTTGAACACTAAGCCATTCTATTGCTTAAACTTGATATACTGTGGTCTAGATAATTAAATATCCTAAATTGGAAAAAAAATGCTTGGGGCTATCAGGCATAGTTTTAAGTTTACCTAAATATGTCAAAACCACATCCCAGATGGGGGAATCTGTCCCTGGACCCCCAAAGTGAGTACTTTATCTTCTCTAACTGTATGAATTGCATCAGATCACTCAACCACATAACGGTAATAAAAATCTTCTGCACACGAGCAGCGTCATAAAAGCAATTGTGTTTTTATGTCTTTTCCTTATGAAAGAATGAAGACCAAATATGGCCGCTGCTGCATTGGTTTGGAAATCAATATTAAGATATTGATTAGTGAAGCTATACAAGTATTGATTCTTGAAATTAGTCTCTTTGAATTAAAGGTCCAATGTGTACCATTCAGTAACATCTAGTGCTGAGACTATGATGGCAGCTGAAAACAGTCAGTCTGTCTGTAGTTTTTGGTTTGCACATCAAAGAACAGGTCCATTTCCTACCACATAGCATTGTTTGAACTACCGGTAAAGTAAGTGGATGTGAATACAGATGTCCTCTAGAAAAGTGGAAAATAGCAAGTGTAACTGAGGGGCACAAAAGGGATTTTTGCCTTTGCTCTCTGTGTTGCTGCTTGTTTGCATGAGCTGAGCTCCCCATACAACAGTGTAACTTCAGAGCAAAGCCCACAGCGAGGGGAATGAAGAAGACTTTAGGATATATTTTACTGGAGTCAACAATGACAATCCTCAATATCCATAAGTGCCAAAATAAAAAGGGAGACAGCTTATCAAACACTCGCTGAATAAGCAGAACTGTGACGTCTTGGGCCACTCTGCCCACAGTACCTCGCTGCCCCCTCTTAATCCACACCTAGTTTGTTTTGCACAGCCATACTCTATGTTAAAGTGTTGAAAGTGAACTTGTGCTATCATCCAAAGCTGAGGAAACCGTTGGTTTCGAACAGGGAAAAACGGTTGGTTTCCAACAGTTTCCTCAGGCTTTGATATCTCTGTGATGATGAAGCACCAAGACAGTGTGCAAAATATGCTGCCTGTGCCAACCAAGACAGGAAAGGCAACAAATCTTTTCATCAAAACATGTCTGCAAAGTTAAATGTTTACATTTAGACATTGTTCAATATATAATTTTATCATAAACTCTATCTAAACCAAGCCATGTTTGCACAATTGTATTTTTGATTTTAATGAACTTTATTCTAAAGTTCAACTACTGAATGCTATGAAAAAATTCACTTTTTGCCATAGCACCCAGCCCTACCACTAGCTTCAAAGTGGCACCAGTCTGTATCTGGAGTAAGAAGCCTATAAATAATCTGAATAAATATTCAGAGGAGCAAAGCTACCCTGTAATTTAGGCCCCAAGTTCTATATGTACTCTAGGAATCTTATTGTTCTATATACTTAACTGAAATGAAAGCTTTATCAATAGATTTAAAGAAAGATTTGGAAAGATAAAGTGGGATACACTGAAATAGAAAGAGGAATTAACCAAACAGGTCTGTAATCCTAACCCTAACCAAAGCTACCTTGTTGTTGTTGTTGTTACTCCACTGTGTGACTTACTGACTTCAATAACAACAATGTGGTATATTATAACACTGAACATATCTATGGGGATGATGCAAGATAAAGTGAATTAGAATTAGTGAATTTCTCAATTGCGAGATCAATAAAGTCTAAAAAAACACATCCCCTTGCTAGAGGTGGAAAGTGTGCTATGACTTTTAGAGAGTTAAATGATCAAAATAAAAAGGTCTTTAAGAATGTCCTAAATTAATTTCTTTCTGTTGAAAATGACAATTTACCAGTGCTTATAGGGGTTGAGCCTTTTATTTGAATAAAATCATATCAAATTTAAGGTCCAACGTTAAATCTATTATCTATATAGACTTTATTAAAGATTTTTTTTCTACGTTAAACATGAACTCTACTGTCTCAAGAGGTTGTATGCCAACCAGTCTCATCAAACATCTGAGATTTTATGGATAAGCACTAGGACACCACACTTTACCACTTCCTCTACGAGACTGATGAGTGAGTGTGTGTTTAAGAGAGAGGTGAAGCAGAGCAGTGGCGCTCACTGAACAGCCAGGCAGCCAGCGGGGGTGGGGGATGGGCCAACAGCTCCAGCAGACTGCAGAGCACCACACTCACTCCTACACACATACATACGCACCCCAACCCTCCACCGTTCTTAGCTGAAACAGTCACAACCCAGCCGGTGAAGGCTCTCAAAACAGAGACGAGTGTGTGGGCCTGTTGAGCTGTGGAGTACGTGTGCATCTCTGCACCCTTGATTTATTACAGTTTACTTTGGACAGAAATTTAACTTGATCTGAAAACATAAAGGACATTTTTGTTTTCAAATGGCTGCTGATGCAAAGTCTGAAACTCCACTACAGTTGTGCTACTTCTGCTAAATGTTTAATTGAAATCAAGCAACAGTATAATCCTGTGATTCCTTCAAGCAGCTCTGATAACATCTAGTAAACGGTAAACTGACAACCAATTCCCTCCCCGGGGAGGAGTAAATACAAAAAAAATGTTTCAGGTCCACTTGAATCCTGGCATGTGAATTCGTAAATCTGTCTATCTAGAGAGGACCGATCTGATATCAGTGTTTAATTAATATGCTGTATGCCTCACTGCATGGAAGGGACTGGGGTCATTCTTTCATATGGATGGCAACATCAGGCTGGACCTAAACATTGTTTTCATAATTTTTTAAAAGAAAATGTAACAAATAAATACAGAGTATAAATTTACTGAATTGCTATTTATTATTAAAATAATAATCATGCACCAGCTACTTGGTAAAAAAGTCTTCAGAATAAACAGGAATTACAATACAAGGGCGAACCTTGCAGCAACAAATGGATCGGAAATAAAAATTCCAGTATGAAACAAAGCACCTGCATCAAATAAGAACAAAATGCTAACAGGCCAGGGAGCCTTGGAGTTGTGTGATGGTATCCTCTGACCACTATGGGGCACTGAAGGAAAGTGGTTTGTGACATCTTAATTCCTGTTTGAATATTACAGTGACGTTAATTAAGTTTAAAAAAAAAGGTTACAATCCCCCAAGATAAACAGCGGACCTCCAGTACACTTGGCCAATACAGCAACAGCATTCTTGGCTACCAGCCAGGGACATGGAGACACGGTCAGCATCTCCAACAGATGGGGGCGTACCTTGAGCTGCATTATTAGCGATTGGCCACATTTCCCACAATGCATGCCTAGTGCTGGACCTAGTAGTTTAAATTTGCTGGTCTATAAACCGGCCTCACTTTTACTGATCCAGATATTTTGGTCAGTATCCGACCATTATCAGTATCAAACTGCTATTTTTTACGCCTCTTCTTTCATGCCATTCAAACGGGTTAGCCAAGGTATTAAACCGTTTGGCTGTGTTCAAACAGAAATTAGCATTGCCTGAATAACTAGAATTTCTCCCTCTCGGTTGTATGCCTTGCCAACAAGTCAAGTTGCAGTTTACATTCATGTCTGTCAAGACTCAAATAATACATGTACTGTATGTATGTAGTGAAGGAATTTAACAAAAGATATTAAAGCTAGGATCAGGTTCAGCCCAAATTAAATGACTGGATGGCCTGCCTGCCTGTCTACCTATGTACCTGCCTACCCATATGCACTCTGCCTGTGCACTCACTGTGCATCAGCAGTCTTCCACAAGGCTAGGTAGATATATTGCTAAAGCTACAGTGAGCTAGTCGCACAAGAGAGGAAGAGAAAGTGCAGCCAAAATTTCCCAATACTAACATGCTAGCTTGACAGCTGTGAGTACTACTAATAACCATACCTGTTGCTTACATTCCTTATAATAATGTTAGGTGTTTTCTTGAATGAGACATGAGATCGTTGGACACGGTTAGTGATGACAATGATGCACTGCACTTCAGTGCACGCTCCCTGAGCCAAGTGAACATGTGATCCGCTGTACAGCAACAGAGTAGAGTTCAGTAGCTAACCCAGGAGCACAAAGCACACTCCCGCATTAGTGAGCAGTAACTGCCAGGACAGGTAGCCCATTTGGACAGAAACAGTGAAAGGTAATCTTGTGATGGCTACTTCGCCTCTGTTTATATGACTGTTGCAGTTAACAGAGTTGCTTATTTATGTATATTTTAAAAGAACTGGTCTTCTCATCACTACTCCTTCTCCGTTCATGTGTTTTGGGGAAATGGCTTTGGAAGGAAGTCTGAAGGGAGGGGATGTGGATTTTTTTGATTAAATATTTTCAAAATCTATCTTACTCTTGCTGGTTTCGTCAATGTTACCAACTCTAGCTATAAGAGTAGTTTTTGATTAAATGGAAGTTATTGCTACACTATGATTCCAGTTAATAATTGCTAGTGAGAAACATGTTGTCTACACCATTTTTACAGAGCAGTACAGAAGAATGATACAGCTTCATCACATGGTGCAACTACAAACACCTGAAGCTCAATATCAGCAAAACCAATGAGCTTGTGGTGGACTACTGCTGTATGTCTATTAGTGTGTAAGTTCATTCAGAGAAACCAAAAACCAAAGTAAAATTCCTTGTATGTGTTCACATGCTTGGCCAATACAGATGACTCTGGCAGAACACAAAGTTGTAGTCATAACAGGAGACAATGCTTAGATTCAACCCAACAGCACAGAAAATCTATACCATCACCACAGTTTCAAGGTCAGCACCCAAAACTAGTGTCACCAATTTTACTAGAGCAACTAGCTCACTACAAACGCACTCCTCTCTCACTATGCGCCTCTCATGACTTCGGTGTCACAAAGTCAAGAATCCTGGTCGGAGCCGCTGCAAATCAACTGGGTACTGTATTATATCTCCTTAAACTGGCCTCCATCTGTTTTGGAGGCTGCGTTCCCAAAGGTTACAAAATACATCTATCAGCACCTCTTAAGTTCACTAAGTAACATAAATCCAATCATGTTTCTCCAAAAACCAGAGGGAGAAAATTACCAATCAAGGTTTTAAAGGGAATTTCAAGGGGTGCTTTTTCTTGGCTGGGTGTAATCACTTCTTGGCATCTCCTCTGGTTGTCTCATCTGACTCTCAGCATGAGATAAGGTACTATCCCTTTAGCTAAAGGAACTTTTTTCAATCAATGTGCTTTCAAACAGTCATTTCTACAATATGCAGTCAGTCAGCAGGTGTGTCCTGATTCCTCATAGTTTGTCCTGTTTCTGTACACAGTGCTTTTCTTTGATCGTGTAAAGAGTACATGGCCAGTGTGTGCTGGTGAAAATATGTTGCCACTGGTTTGGCCCAGTTAGCTATTACCTTTTCCCAAACTTTTTTCCTTTTGACCAAACATAAATTATTGTTACAAACCACTTGAAGTCAGAAGTAAAATGGCAACATAAAACTGGCAATTATGCTAAATGGTCTTGAAAAGGGTCACTGTCTGTGGCTTTTGAAATGAAACAGACTGTGGAGCAAGTTTTCTTCATCCAACTAGAGCTGGTTGAAGTTTTGCAAAGTGCTGCAGTGTGTGTTGGTTAGCCAACTTGTTTGCTAATATGGAGTTCAGTGCTCCGCTTCACTGAGGTCGCTGGGTGACAGGGTACAGAGTATTCACAAAATATTTCACATTTGTCTTGCAAAACTATTTATGAAGTCATGAAGTTAGGCTTTGCATGTTTTTGGAGATGTACTACAAGATATCTCTAGTATGTATGCTGTCTGGGTGTTGCACTGCACCCTCATGGGAGGGGTCCTTCTTTTCATGTCACCAACTTAATGCTAGTGATGAAGTACAAAAATGCATATTTGACATCTGTGAATACACGATGTTCAGAAAAATAGAGGATAATGACTGTGATTCTTAAACCAATAGATTTTTTCTCTTATTTAACTACCATGAAGAGTAGATGGGCCCACTTACTCGTCTCTACTACCTACTATCTAATCAACCATTAACAATCAGAAAGTTGGCAGTTTTTGACTTTGACTGATGTTTCTGGAAAAGTCTGCACAACGGCCATGAAGGTGCATAATATAAAATGAAAACTTTTTCCTGAAATGGAAAGCAATTCCACCATGTTCAATTCAAAACAACAGTGAATTTCTACTTTCTGTAATGAAATGTGCACTCTACAAAATGTTATCCCAAAAACCACTGATTTGAATTCAGTGACTGATTCATCACAAGATGAAATATCTGTTTTAAATGTATTCAGCCTTCACTGCCCAGCTAACACATGCTCAGCTTGAATAGCTACTCCTACACATTCAGCATTATGCAGCACATGAAACATAACTATGTGAAAGAGGATAAAAGGGGAGTAAATGGAGTGGTGAGTCTGATGAAAGCCAAGAAGAAAATCAAACCAAAGTTTGTTTAAAACAACAACAACAACAACCCCACACAAGCCAACAGTTCCATATTAAAACTCCTACTAAAAAGCCAGCGCAGGCAATACAAAGGCAAGGCTGACACAATGCAAGCCAGGTTGAGATGCTTAATGTAAAGACTCTTCAAAGCAGTGTAAATGTGTACTGATGACCAGTGACAGTTGCTGCATTCTTCTTCTGATGAGTTTTATGGCGGTTGGCACCCTTAAGTGTTGCATTACTGCCAAATAATGCAACACTAATACCAAAAACTCACAGTTCAATAGTCCCTGGACATTATTGATATTTAGTGTGTAAAAAAAAAAGAAAATGACTTTAAAAAATTCCTTCATCAATAAAAATAATTGCTTTTCAGCATTTTTTATTCATATAAAATTTTTAACTTAAAGTGCTTCTGATTTCCTTCTTTTATAAAATAAAATAAAAGTAGCCATCCATGACTTAAGCACGTGAAATGAATGATTGAGCCATGGACGATTTTAAAATAAAAACAATTCAGCCGTAATAAAATAATTAAAAGAGCTGTTCTGTTTAACAGTCTGTAACTCGACCAAGCAGACGGCCGGCATGGTCATCTTTAAACCTGCTTGTGTTTTGTATGCAAAACACTTTATGTGCGGGGGGAGTCTGGCCTCTCTCACTGCTTCATCAATATTTTGTGCATTGTGTGCAATGACAGCAATACCATGATGACTGTTGTTGTTCTTCATGTTGAGCTCCCACTCTAAAACAGCAGACATCAAAACGTCAGCTATGTTGAGTCCAGTGTGTGATTGGAAAAAAGGCTGTGTCTGTCAGGCCAAACTTTTCATTTCCCATTCACTGGTCGAAACATGAGCTCTGACTGTAATACAGCTCTGAGTAGCTCCTGAAGTCCACCCAACTGTGGTTATTGAGATGTACTCTGTTTCTTTGAGGCTCTGTGTCACTTTAGCTTTTGTCTATTGGTACAGAGCTGCTATCACTGTGCCACTAAAGTGTGGCCTTGATGGGATTGTATACTTTGGCTCTAGCGTATTTACTAACCTCAGAAATCCATCGTCTTCCACCACAGAAAAGAGCCTTAAGTCTTTGGCTATATATTCACCATGCAGCTTGTTATTTCTTCAACTCTTGGACTGTTATAGGCACGCAGGGATCCAACTGCTTCTTTCAGGCTCCTTTGGCCTGGCTAAGGCTTTTTCTCTCAGTATGTTATTGTGATTAGAGTTTTTTGGGTGGCGATGTGCCAAATGGCTTCTTACATCTGATGCATTTCCCGTAGCGTAGTTGATAGCTGTCCAGCAGTATTTGCAAGTTGATTTGCATTTGTCAGTTTCCTTTTCACCATTTCAGTTCTAGAAATGGGAAAACCGAAATGCCGCCACACATCAGCTCTCAAAGTCGATGGAGCATCTTCAATTGTTTTTTTTTGTTATTGGCATGTTCATCTGTCATTTTCTCGTTGGGTTTATTTTTAGCAGTGCTTGGCTTGCAAAATAACAAAATAAGATAGTAAATCACCATGTAACGTCACATAATGTCACAGTCCCACAACAGCATCAAGACACATTTCTATTGTGATATCGCGAGATTCTACGTATCGTTACATCCCTACTGCCACCTGCTGGATTATAACAGCGTCACAGTGCAAACTATTTTTCTTGTCCACTCGAAGAAATTTGCGACATTATCCTTTCTGTAAAACAGACCCAATTCATTTGCTGCTTGGTACACGTTGATGTGTTTTGAAACCAGTGGATACTACGCTAGAGGAGGGCAATATAGCCAAAATTTTCTATAATAGTAACCGTATATATCATGGTATAACTGCTATGTAAATTCCGTTAAGAAATGGTTTAAAATAATAATGCTGAAAACTCCATATAAACAAAAACAACCGCTTCTGTTGCTGAGACAACAATTGAGTCAAAAAATGACACAAAACAGTAAAACTAAGTTTCCTCGAAGATGTAAACTTTAAGGTTCCAAATGAGAACAGAGATGCAATAGAGGTGCATTGTCGCCACCAACTGTTGCTTTCATGTCACGTGAGAACGTGGTAAGCAGTCCTGCTGTCCAAATCATGTGACCTTGCGAGGCAGCTGGAGTGCTACATTGTGCTGCCTGCCCTGGATATACAGCAGGGACACTAAAAGCTGTTATGACACTAAAGCTTATATGAACTCTGGACAATGTCAACAGAATCAGGTCTGAACATTGTTCAGAGTTGCCCTTTCACACATGTAGCACATTTGTCAATGTCAGGTGTGTTTTCATTGGCTGGAAATACTTGGTTTAGGCGAGGGGTGGTGTCTGGGTAGCGTATGCAAGAGGAGGATGATGACTCATCTGAAATGATGACTGATTTTGCATTGACATCAATACTATGCGTATTTGGACGCGTCTATAATGTCACCGAAAGGGTGGAAAGCAATATACAGGCAAGCAGAAAACAGTACGAAGCAGCTATACTCAGTGCAATGTCATCAACACGCCCACTCACTCGCTGTGTAGCAGGGTAGCAGTGCATACACTGTGAATGACACTGTGTAAATACAGCTTAAGGGATAGATCCTATGGTGGAAACGTTATTGCCAAAGCTCTACCAGTAGACACATTTGTACCGTTGCATGGTACATACCACTCTACCCTTTGTTATACATTTCTGATTTTTGTCATGCATGCATACCAGTTATGTGCACGCCTAGCTATAAGGACTCCCTCAGAAAACCTCAGTACACATGTGACATTGCAGGGTTTCCTGACATTCCGATCTACCATAGGCATAAAACCAAATTATAGGATGACTTATGATAGTGGCTGAACATAGATGAAAATGACTGACAAATAGAGAAATTGACTGAACAAAATAAGCTCTCTACGGGCTAATTGCCCTGCTGGAAGCACAACACAAATCTTAAATCTCTTCCACCAAACGAGTGGCTAGATTACAGTACATGCAATTCGTGTCAGCCCTCCCAACTCTCAGGAGTATACAGGAGATGTTAAATGGATCCATAAACATCTGTCTTGCATGGTCAACAACATACCATTCAGCATATTTGTCCAGCTTGCCAAGGGTTATGTACTTTATGGTCACAATGTTACTCTATAAATAGTTCTAGGATGTCAAGAAACCATTTCAGTATTAGTGCAGTAACAATCTTAATCTAATGTGATTAAGAAGAGTCACAGGATCCCTGTAAACACAGATGGCAACTTTGAAACTACTGTGGGTTTGAAGTGTGGGGGAAGGGGAGGGGTGGATATCAGGGAGCAGTGTGGAAAGGTTTAACACTCCTGTTTTAAACAGCTATGATCAATATTTTCATAATAAATGTGAAATCATTGTGACAATGTGAAAGGGGTCACTCTTCGTGCCGAACCTACGGAAAATTATCACCTGAATTTGCAGCTCTCCCTCAGCTTTACTGAGCTGTATGTAGAGTTTCAACTTGTTAAGCTGTCCGGCCAGCAACTTCACTTTCACAGCACTTTTTTAGCAGCAGTGAGCAGCTGTTTAAGTGAAAAAGCTCTAAAAAGCCACTGTAGTTGACAGAGACCAAAATCAGAGATGAAAGAGAGTGAATATTGGACTTACATTGACCAGGTAGCCAAAAACATAGCTCACACTCTGAATGATAATGTTACTCCATAACTGCTGAATGTGTAAATAACTAACTGCTTGATAAAAAGGTCTTAAACGGGGCTGATATGTCAATATTGTTCATAACTTGTTTCCGCTGCCCACATATACATATATTATATATATATTTTAGTATGACAGGTTTCTTTTAAAAGGAAGGACTAAATGCAAACATGAGTCACTGTTTTGTTCCCTTGGAGTAAAAAATAGCCTGAATGTGCAATGTCTGTTTTTTTGTTGTTTTTTTTGTGTTCACATTAGGCATTTTTCTGACTTCAAGGAGATTTGATAAAATGCTGATGTGCTGAGATTTCAATACTTCTGAAAAATGGCATCTCCTGTATAGAGTCACACTTAAGATAATTATCTTGTAGTGACGCTCTGCTTATGTGTGTTGTTTAGACAGAGAGCTCCCATTAAAAAGACAGATGATGGGGGAAAACATCCCTCCATAAGAGAGGAAGTGCCTCTTATGACTTAATACACAGTGGTTCACAAAGTTGGGAGAGTTTGGCTTTGTGCCAGGGGCTGGACGCTATTAACTGGGGTTTAAGCTTACAGAAAACACCTTTACAGCAAGAAACTCAATCTACATACCTTCAACCGTTTGACCACCTCATCGTTGCTGATTTTGTCAGTAATCTCCTTCACTCCGGGAGGGTAGATGATCTTTCCGTCCCCCGCCGGTTTCTGCTGTTGCGGGAACTCCATGCTTGTTGATGTATGGTCCACACGGTCTTCTACTGGCCTCTATGGGTCAGAAAACAAAAGTTCAACACAACCATGCTACCATACTTGCCAAAACCTCGTTTTAAGCATCATTCTCATTTGCCAATCATCAATTTCACCTCCTAAATTGATAACGCCGCACGCGTATATTTAACGATATTCTAATCCAGAAAACTTTTCGGACAGAAAGCCAACATTCTACCAGCATTGTGCATATTATTAGCTTGCATGCTAAAACACCCCAGCTAAACATCAGCTCCATATTTTCCGTAAATTTCTCATCAAACATCGTATAGCTACAGAAACAAGTTCAACTATTATTTCGGTAACATTACAGGTATTTGAACCGCTAAGTTGATAGAAAACCACTTTAAAAACAACACGAGAGCAGCCGGTGTATGTCTACTGTCATACAGGTTATCAAATTAGCTAGCTAGCTAGTTGCAGTGCAAACATCATTGGCTAGCGGCTAGCTAGCATTTTGCGGGAAGGAAGTAATGTTAGCAGCGAGCGGCTAATACACGCTAGTCGCGCTAGCTAACTGGTTAGCCTACTTTTGCTAGCCTAGGCCGCAAACTATTCAGGTACCCATCACATCTCCAGCTACAGACAATCACAGAGGAAGTGAAGTATTCTATCATCTCTGCCTAAAATAGCCATGCTCGTGGTCAGTTCCTGTGGTTTACAACAAATGCAACTACTTTGTGAAGTTTAAAAACGAAGCTAATTTACTTGTTACTGTCTTTTTTCAACTTCAACGCATCGCTCCGTACTGCCGCTAGTTTACAGGCGAAGAAGGGCTGCTACCGTCGCCCTGAGCCCTCCTCTCTCACCACCAACTTGCCCCCACGGAGGATTTAGAACACCCTAACAAATGCAAAATGGATCTATTTTCAAATATACAACTACGACTAAAACTGCAGGATGTTTGCCAAGCGTTTCCTCGTTAGTATTTACCTCTCAAGTGGGCCGTTTTAATTCATTAGTCTGACACAGGTTTGGTTTAGTTTTCGGCACAAAGCTCTCTGTCCGTTCAGTCAGTGCTGTCTGTGTGAAGGCTGGGTGCAGAGCGCCCCCCTCGGTTTCGCAGGGGAACAGCAGCACCTAATACATGGCGGGAGTCCGAAACAACCAGCTCGCACACACACTCAAATCACTCTGTCCTTCACTTCACTGTGGTTTTTATCGATATAATATCGGCTGTAGTTGTCTTTCTTCTTGTTTATTAAATGCAATCACTATGTTTGTCTATAAATGCACCTATGCATAACAACATTTTTTGTTTTTGCGGCACATACGTGGAGACTAATATTAATCATTATCATCATAACTGTAATAGTTTTTGCAATATTTTAGAATGCTAAGGTAGTGGCCTTTCAACACTTATTTCTGCAACCAGCATGATTACTGATATTGCTATTTCATCTTATCATTGTTATTACCACCACTACAACAACTGCTGCTGCTGCTGCTATAACTACTTAGCAGTTATAAATTCAGCACCTTCTCTCTATCTAAACAATGACTTGAGAGAGTAGTGACGCCTGGTGGTCAACTAGTAAATAACAATTTAAATGTGATTCAACCTTACCCCTTTCAAGAAAGCTGCAGACCATCTGCTCTTGCTACTAACTTCTTTTTTATCGTTTCAGTAGCCCTGACATGATCTAATGTTCATTTGGTTATGTACATTTGTGATAATATGTGACCCGCGGAGAGCACCAATTTGCCAAATTCACGAATCAGACTCAAAAAAAAAAAACAAAAAAAACAAACAAACAAAAAAACACAATATGGTTGAGGTAGGGTGTCACAGTGTTTTATCCCACAATTCCATATTTGTAATTACGTTACGTCACATTATTACTGCAAACTATGTTAAAGTAGTTAGAATAAAAATCCAGATGGAATTTTCTTGCGAAACCTTACTGTAATTATTTAAGCATACAACAATGACCTATAACCAAGTATATTTGCTTGAGTACAATATGCTTTACTTTACTTAACTTTTTTCCACTTTATACTACTTTATACATCTAATCCCATTCACTTCAGAGGAATATATTATATTTACTCCATTACATTTATCTGACAGCTAGTTGAAACATTATAATTCAAATGATCCATCAGTTTAAATACTTCAAATGGCGCATACATGTTAATGTATTACGAATAATAAGTATACTAAAACTACAATTTTACTATGACATGGCTGCACACGAATACTTTTATTTTTTGCATTTTTCTTATAATGCGTACTTACTTCTACTTTAGTAAGGTTTTGAATGAAGAACTTTTATTCGTAACAAAATATTTTTCATATTACATTGCTACTGGTACTAAAACCGCTATTTAATCCACAGCACTGTCCAGAAAGGCCATTACTGAAACTCAGTGCCTTCGCCATCGTGACCTAAAAATATCTCGTGTCGAAGCAACCTCTTATTTTGAAGTCATGGCCTTCATTTCCGGCGTTCACTTCTCTGGCGGACATGGTTTCGGTTTATAGTTTCTGGTGTATCTCCACCACTTGGAGTGCTGTTAGGTATCATAACCTTGAATTCTTACACTTTGGTTACTCTACCCGACAGTAGCATGACCACCCTTTTGTAGCCCCGCAGCTACTCAGTTAGCCCCGTGTGGCCGTTAATGAGAGCAACCGGCGGGCTACACGTCGTCCACGGAATGCCTCGGAGAAAGAAAAACGGCCAGAGCCCGGCCAGAGTACCCAGCGGGCCGCCAGAAGGGGGGAGTCTCGGCCACAACACGGGTTACCGACTACCTCAGGGATTTGACGTTGCAATGGCGAACAACTTTCCATCCAGCACCTCGCTGCCCAGCTCCGTCCAAGAGAAAATCGTGAAAAGCATGCAGGAGATGTTCTCCCACCTGGACCCAGAAGTCATATACATCGTGCTGTCCGAGTGTGATTTTAAAGGTAGCTAACGTTTACACGAAAGACCAGCCGTCCAACCTGCTGTGGGACTGCTGGGAATGCTATTTGGTGTAACTTTGCTAACCAGTTAGCTGGGTAGCTTGTTAGAAGTGTATTTCTGACAGTGTTGTCGCATTTTTACAACATGAAATGACTTTACAGTTGAGGTCTCGTGTATGCTATTGACAGTATCAGCAGTAATTTAAAACGGATTGCATTTCTCGGTTCACCAACCCACTCATCCTCTCCCACCTGTTGTACCTGTTTAGATGAACTGCATTGGCTATTTATCATTCCAGAACACATGGGTGGCAAAACTTTCGGTGCGTTGTGAGTCAGTGACTTTCAGTTTGCTTACATAGCACCAGTTAGTGTCATCAAGTGAATCCCAACTCAGTAAAGCAGAATGAAAACAAATGACAAACAAGACCAAACACTTGTTTATTGCCCACACTGCTGACTGATGTAAGAGTGAAATGCTTTTGCCACTTTAATATATTTACAGTGTTCTGTATGAGTTTATCAATGCAAATTCCTGACAATCCAGTATTGAAACATTGAATGCTGAGTTGTATAGATTAAATGTAGTACACTTGACTGACTCACTCTTCTCTTTTTCTTGATGTCTATGTTTTCTTTGTTTGTGTCCTAGTTGAAAATGCAATGGACTCTCTGTTGGAGCTGTCTGTGGCTGCTGAAGGTGCAGCCCCTGTACCTTCTCCTGTCTCTGGCTTTGAGCGCACTGCTGCAGCCCTGCTCAGCCCACACCACTTTTCTGAACCTAGACCAGACACAGACTCCCCCAGACCACCACAGCTGCCCTCCTCTCCTTCCTCCGCCAAGCTCCTGACAGAAGAGTTGGACCTGCTAGTCGATCAGGAGCTAGAGACACTAATCACACAACAAGACACTAAGGAAGAGCACCACAACAGCCAGTATTTCTCCTCTTTCCCTCCACCACCATTCCCACAGCAGGTCCTACCTGAGCTGCTTCAGTCCAGCCTGCCACCTCGATCTAGAGGGCCCTCTGGTGGCCCGGTGGAGCATATTTGTGGAGCTTCACCTTCACTCAACCAGCTCAGCACTTGGGAAGAGGACACCACTGAGGAGCTGCAGTCCATAGTGGATTTCACACATCTAACGGCAGAGACACCTGCAGACATGCCAAAACCTCCTTTAGACCTGGCAGCTTCAGGACGTCCCTCGGCTTTCCAGGTGTATAAAAAGCAAGATCCATCACACACTCTTTCAGACACGGCTGGGGTCATGCCACCTAAAGCAATAGTTGGAGGAGCACGATCTAAGGTGAATATGCTGAATCAGGAGCCGCTTGGCTACATGCCATCACCCTGGAACGTGAACGCACCGGAGTTTTCTCCCTGTATCCATGGAAATCAGGGGCCAGCATTCATTACCCCTGTGGCTCAAATGCCTTCCAACTGGCCCAGCCAACCCAGGCATGCATCTCCCTGGCTGAGTCAGGGCCCTGTCAGTCAAGCACCTCTCAAGCCTTCTGCAACTATTCCAAAGTCCTGGGCCCTGCCTGCCCCACAGCCCCCTGCGCAGTACAGCAGGCTCCGTCTGGAAGGCAAAGTCCTTGTGCTGCTACGTGGTGCTCCAGGCTCTGGCAAGTCAACCTTGGCAAGGTAAGAATGTTTGAATACTTTAACTTGCAGTACACTGTTCTCTCTAGTATCGAATGCTATTCAGAAGTGCAGTTTTGTAGTTGCATCACAGCTGTCAACATAGCAACAATGCCAGAATATGACAGGACCATTAGTCAGGCAGTTCTCATTTGGCTTGCAAATCTTTTAGTTTTACCAAGCCAAGAATTCAGACACACTCTATAACAAGATCGTTCACTCTTGTTCTGCTGGCTTCAACCTTTAGGAGTTATTTTAAAGTTTTACTTCTAACAGGCACTACATGGTCAGGCACCTCTTACCACTCTGAGGGGCCTCAGGTCCTTAGAGTGGAGACTTGAGGCTGTGGCAAGTTCAAGGCTGAAAAGTTAAGCTGATAATTTGGTTGTTGTTGACATAGCTCTGAAACAGTCTGAGAGAAGCTGAATGAAAAGCATCTTTTTGGAAAAAAAAGTGATATTAGTAGATTAATAATTTCAAAAATGTATGTTTTTATGTAATGAAATATTATGGCTGTTTAGCCTTTCCAAAAACAACACATTCACTGTGGTCAAAAAACAGTTTCTCTCCTGATGGCTACACACAAAGGCAGGAATGCACCTCAATGAACGGGCTGGTCGAGCAGCAGTAAGCCTAAGGGTGCGACTGTTCTTCCATCATTGTTTTATGCGTTTATTGGATTAGCCTGCTGCCGTCATGTATTTATGTTGACAAAACTGACAAGTTTCACTCAAAGAAAGTTGATGCAATAAAAAAGACTAATTTAATCCAGTTAATCACTTTATTCAAATCAAATCGATTTTGTTTTCATTCTTTTTTTAAATAAAATATGATTACAGACATTTGAAGCTTCATTTGAACACCTCAATAGAAGCTTTGTATTAAACAAAAGACATGCGGTACAGCCCTCCTTGCAACCTCTGTGTGTACGACTGTAGCCCCTATTTAAATCAGGGCAGTGATGATTTGCTAATTGGATAACTACCTGACAAGATCACATTATCTAAATGTAAAACAGATCAGCTGTGTCAATGGTGAGATGATTAACCACAACAGTTTTAGTAGTATCAGTCAAGATAGCAGAGATCCATTTAGAAAACCACTGTTGCCCAAGACTCATGGACTTCTACTGCAGGGAAGGTGTGTATGTGCATGCCTGCGTTACGTTTTGGTTCAGTTTGGGATGAGGCAACTAGTGGTCATAATTATGATTTGGGTCAATGTGATGTCCTCTGAAGTGATGGAAACTTAACTGTGTATGTGTGTGTCTGCAGAGCCTTGTTGAAACACAACCCAGGTGGAGTTAAACTGTCCACTGATGATTACTTCACCCGCCATGGAGAATATCAGTTTGACCCCACCGCTCTGGGGGAGGCCCATGAGTGGAACCATAAACGGGGTAAACAACACACACACAATTTTTGATAAGAAGTGATGCAACAGTAGGAAGTCAAAATTCCTTTTTGACCTGAAATGATTTTTTTTATCTACGTAATGGATTGCCATTGTTCCCTTGTTGTGTGTTTTGTTTTACCCCAGTTGCATTAAAAGGACATATTGTTTGTTTCTCTTGTTCTGTCTCTCTTCTGCCAACTTTATTCAATAGCCAAGGAGGCTTTTGAAAGGGGCGCTAACCCCATCATCATTGACAACACCAACATGCAGGGCTGGGAGATGAGACCCTACGTGGTTCAGGTCAGTCAGATTGCCTGCAATACATAAAGCATGGTATCTGTGCTAATCCCCCTGGAGAACAGGTTCAGGAAACCCCTCTAAATAACATTAATACTGTTGGTCCACTATCTGTCCCAGGCACTGAAACATGGATACAAGGTACTGTTCCGAGAGCCGGACACTTGGTGGAAGAACAAGCCCAGAGAACTGGAGAGGTGAGAGAGGAAGAGGAAATACAGTAGCATCTGTTTTTAATGTAGAATGTCAACTCAATTATTTTTTTGCATGTAAAGAGCAAAATGCTGCTGGTGAGAATTTTCTTCATTCCAGTTTTGTGTCTTGTATCTGTTTTTTTTGTGTGTGTCTGTATGCATATGCAGGCGTACCACACATAATGTGCATGTAGAAGCTATCCGCCGCATGCTTGATGGATATGAGCGCTTCGTCACAGTCCAGTCCATCATGGGTTCACAGATGCCGGAGTTTAAACAGCGCCTCCTTCTGGAAAACAAAAGCTCACAGTGAGTGCTTTAACTTGCCTCTGTCACAAAGAAGATGCAGTTGTGACTCACATAGTGCTCACTGAGAGAAGCATCTAATTGTGTTCCATGTGAATATTCTTGAAGTGCTTAATTCAAACAGCAGATGCACATTTTAAGACGCTGCCAGTGTGGAATACGCAAAACTACCACTGACTTAGTTGCAAACTACACAACATATGCTGATATGTGGACAAGGTTAATTCATAGGAACTTATATATATAATGTATGTATAATAACACATTTTACTGCTGAAATGCTGTGGAATTTACTGACAGTTTACTAAGAACTGATGAAAGTCATTTAGAACAATCTTCATCATCATTAGTTATTTCACTGCAATACCATATATTGAGTTTATACTGGTGACTCCACCTGTAATTTAGTACAAATGCAAATAGAAAGTTCTGAATGAATTGTAGGAAGAATATAGTATTCAGTTTGACATATGTTCAAACAATATGTTTTATTTTTCTTTCTGTTGCCGTAAGTGAGAAAGGGAAATTCTGCTGTTTCTGAAGGTTACATTTTTAGAAGGTTTAATATCTAGTATAAAAGAAATACCCTGTTGTAGTTGCAAGACATGAATATATACAATCATGCAGATCTAATGAACATGAATCATCCGAATCATTGGGCTAAATCCCATCATATATGTTTTGTACCATTCATGTCTCTCTCGTTGTCTCTAGGCTGATGTCTTCTGAAGCACCTTGTCCTGACCTTGTAGGGCAGCCTGGATTGACTGAGGAATGCAAGAAATCCCGGCCTCAGCTGTTTTCCTCCCTCCCTGACGTGTCATCTATTGGTTGTTCAAGTGAGGTGGGAATTCTGGAGGACGGTGCCCACAAATCTACAGAGTCCCTCAATTTCCCGCCGACTGGAAGACTCACGGAAAACCCCAAAATGTCCGTTGGGGACAATGACATGGATTTGGGGGAATTAGATTCTGAGCTGGACGCCCAGTTAGAGCTGAATCAATCAGTAGGGGATCAGACCATCCCTGACTGTATTGTGGAATCAGTGATGAACGAGGAACTCCATGCAGATGAACTTCCTGTGGCTTTCTCTGAGACTATTGGACAACGAGTGAGGAGGGAAAGGACAAGCAGGAGGTCTGGTTTTGACAGGTTGGAGCCTGCAGATCTGGTGAAAGATACTAACCAATCAGACATCGAGGTGCAGGAGAAAGAAAAGGGGAAGGAAGAGGAAGCAGAAGACATGAGGGATGGAGGAGATAAGGGAAAACCTAAGATGTTGAATTTTGTAGGGGATTGGCCCTCTGAGGGGTCCCTCGAGCAGCGACAGGTGAGGAGAAGAAAAAATATAGAAGGAAATGGGAAGGAAGATGAAGGTATGTCTCAAGAAGCTAACGAAAATAAAACAAAAATGCAGTTCGGACCCAATGTAGAGTTTCAGAAGCTTCTTGACCTAATTCAGACGGGTGTAGGTGTCGTTCAGACCGGCTCTTCCCATTCAGCCTCCCTTTCCCCAAGCTCTGGAGGGGAATTCGAGAAAGAAGAGGAAGCAGGTGGCAGGTTTGAGGAGTCCCACGGCAGTAGATCTAACAGTGAGGAGAGAGAAAACAACATGAACAGGGTGAACAGCAGCAGAGGTGAATTACCGGACTGTGTGTTAGACTGGAAGGCAGCTGACTCTTGTAAGGTTAGAGAATCGAGAATTGATAACTTGGAGGAACGTAAACCTGAAAATGAAGTGAGTTGTACCTCAGGAGAGAATGATAATGTGTTAGAGATTGGCAGAGAAACAGAATCTGTGGATTTGAAATCAGCCAACCCAACAATTCCCCTCTCAGCTCTTACTGCTGATTCACTAGTTATCTCCAAAACTGTGGAGGCAAATGTATGCCTTGATGGAGTGGGAAGCCATAACATTGAAGATGAGGTTGGTCCAGAGCTTGGTATCGGTCCTGCTGATGTGGACACGAATGACAGTGGCGGAGAGACTAGAGTTGAGACTGATGGCAGTCATATTAGCGAGGTGTGTCGGAGTCCTGTGTGTGAGGGCTCTATGGAGGCAGAAAGTGGTGCTTTCAGCGGAGGCAGTCAGGAGAAAAAGTACCGTCAGGGTCGTAGATCAGGGAAACAGTGCAAACTAGCCCTCACCTTTACCCAAAACTGTCCTGCTTCTTCACTAAATACTCTCGAATCATGTCCCAGTACCACTGCCCAGAGTATAAACAGTGGTCAGAATAGCATTAACGCAGATGCTGAACCTAACCTCAGTCCTAACTGTAACACCAGCCTTAGCCTTGAACCAAATTTTGACCTGTTCCCTCAGTCTAAATCTGAGGTACACCTGCTGCCTCCTTCCCCACTTCCTCTGGAAGGCTGCCCCACCCAGACAGAACCTCAAGACTTTGCCCTCCTTTGGCGTCAGAATCGTCGAGACAGACCTGATGAAGCAGCCGTCAGTGAGGGCAGTAACCCAAGTTACATCGCAGTCCTGTCTGGCGACTCTTCTCGCTTCGTGCCGGAGGCCTCCTCCGCCATTTCTGCAGGGGTTGCAGTCCACCCCTCCAGCCACAGAGAGGTACCCTACCGGGTGGTGCACGAGAAAGGCACACAGGTGGAGGAGAAAGAGCTCGGGGCAGCTCAAGACCAGCTTGAGAGCCTGCGCATTCTCAGCCGCCATTTTAAACTAGTTAGTTTTGATACATTAGAGGATCTATATGACAAATGCCACCAGGACCTGGAATGGACCACCAACCTGCTGCTAGACTCTGGAGAGAGGTTCTTCAGAGATGAGGATGGTGAGAAAGAGGAGGAGGACCAGAAAGTGTCTACTCTCTGTGAAGCTTTAGGCAAAGCTGTAGAAACCAGTCTGTGTCTGGATGTGCTAGATGAGCATCACCCTGAAGACTGGCCAACTGGATTTCAGGAGGGGCTTCAGCAGTCAACCTTTGGGACCGTTAACAAGTCAGATGAGAGCCTCAATAATGCAGATTTACTAAATTCCGGAGGTGTGGCTGTTTCAATTGGAAACAAAGATCATCCTGATAAAGCATCACACTTAGAAACATCTCCTCAAGTAGTGGACGAAGGAGAGAGATGTGGCGACACTGAACACAAGGTGGCATCAGAAGCTGACCTAGAAGGCGGAGCTTGGGGTGGAAGCTTTGATGATGGAATAACAATTAAAGAGTCAGGAATTGATATTGAAGAGGACATTGTTAGCATGGATGAAGTCCACCGGCTGCTACAGGCTGAGCTAGACGAGATGGACAGACAGGAAAGACAGAAGGAGGAGGAGAGAACTAAAAGGAGGCACATGGAGGAGAGAAGGAGTCAACACCTGGACATTCAGAGTGTGGAGCTGAAACTACCCACTGAGGTGGCACTACAGCTGACAGAGCTGTTTGGTCCTGTTGGAGTAGACCCAGGTAACATTTTTAACAGCTAAATGCAATGCTCAAATGACAATGCAGGCTTAAGGCTTCAGTATGCTTCAGATTAACAAGGCAGCTCCAGACAAGGCTACTTGCTGCATAACATGGATGTGATTGTCAGCTTGTCTGTTTCATAAAATTACGAAGAATGTTGGAACGTGGTCCTTGAGATTCTGTCATCTGAAATTAGGTTTTGTACACTGTTAGATGATCTGATTAGCACTTTATTTAAACATACTGATGCAATAAAAATATTGTACCTCCCTGGTTCTCAGTATTGACATAAGGGTATCTGGCCTTTCCGGTCCACAATATTCAGGTACATGCACCGCTGATGACTGTGCAGTGCAGATGGACCTGAACCTGGCTAAACTGCTCCATCAGAAGTGGAAGGAAACCATTCAGGTGAGCGCTTTAAAGCTATCATCTCTATTATATAATAGCAGTTTATTAAATGATAATGTGAACAGGGTCACTTGTAGTGATGAACAGAATTATCACATAAATGTGCAGCTTACTTCGACTTTATAGTGTGTTTCAGCTCATTGTTCAGCTGTCCTGTCTATAACTTTACTGTTGTGGTCACTCTCACTGCGTCACCTTTAGATTGTTTGCAGTGAAAAAGCTCTAAAAACTCACTGTACACTACCTGCTCAGTACCAAACTGCAGAGGGACACAATTAGAAGTGTCAGCTATTTCTCTCAGGAGTTGGTAAAGACCAAAAATATTATAAAAATATTGGAATTATAGTCATCAGGTGGCCAGAACCATGACTCCAAATGAATGATAATGTTGCTTTATAACTGCTGGATGTGCAAATGAGCAGTTGTTTGATGACAAGTTCATCATATCAACTTAAAAGGTGATAACGTGTCCATGTTGTGTTCACGTGTTGCTGCTGCGCACAAGTGGCCAAAAAGAATCAGTTATTGCAGGTTTATTATTAGGCAGTGATATTTCATCAGCATCAGTTCTATCCATGCAGTTATAAATCAGCCTTATTCCTTATTAGAAGCAAGTCTTGGTTGCTCTCCATTCATTAATTTGACTGTGAATGCTGTTTTACAGGAAAAGCAGAGACAAGCAACTCTGTCCTTTCATTTGCTTCAGGAAAGTAAGTTCACACACACACATATATTACTCGTGACGTGTAGCCAATCAGATAGCGCTGTAGGCGGGACGTGGTTTGGGACTTATTAGATTACTACTGTGAACAACATTTTCCCAACATGCTATCATTTTGTTTCACAACCATTGAGTGTCGACCTTTGAATGTGTAGGTTCAGTACACTGGGGTGAGTCACAGGTGGCCAAAGCTGGGCCACAAGACCGGACACAGCCAGCACCTTTCCTGATCAGTGCAGATGGCTACGCGTCACTGGACAGCCAACCAGAGGCCTGGAATCAGATGCCATTCATGGATCACTGGAATGTGTCCCGCCCACACATCTCCCTTAGAGATATTATAAAAGAGGAGCAAGCTTTGCAGGAGAATGTGGAAAAGGTAACACAAACACCCACTGCACCTGCGGACTTGAGTATTTTCTGTCACGCAAATATCTTGAATAATATGATCTTGGTTTGTTTTAACACCTTCCCAACTCTCCCTCTTTCAGACCAGACAAAGTCGTGCAGACCTGGACCGGCGTGACGGAGCCGCCCTGTTGAAAGAGAACCAACTGTACTCCCTCTTCCCCACCATCGACAGGCATTTCCTCCAGGACATCTTCAGAGACCACAAGTGAGAAAACAGCTTTGAGACTGTAGTCGTTTGGTTTGTTCACTTCATCATCATCATGTTATGATGACAATTCAAATCTGCTTCCATTCTGAGTTTCAATAAACTCTGTGAAGCTGTGAAATCATTTTCTTGAACAAGAAAAATGTGTGTCTCTCTCTGTTATACTCTGACCAAGCAGCAACCTCCAGGGCTGAAAAATGAAGCCAACATGGGAAACCGCAGTTCCTCAAATGGTCACTTGAGACGGGCTCCAAAAGCGAGTCAATTTCTAGAGACCCCCATAATAAAATGTACAGCAGAAATAAACATGTTTACAGCCTGGTGTAGCAAACAGTTTTGACCTTTACAGCTAATTTCCACGTTCATGAAATAAAACCTCACCCGTTTAAATTACATTAAGGCTTAAAGTTATGCATGATTCTGGGAATGGCTGCTTTGAGTGACAGGCAACCGCTAGGCTTCAGAAACCAGGCTTCATTTCGCCCACCTCAGCTCCACCCACGCTCCACCTCTTTGCCTGTTTCTGGATAGGCTGGAGCTTGGCGCAGTCAGGCACTGCCAAGATGGCGACAGCTGGAGCCACTGTCGCTGAGCTTCACAATGGCTCTTCAGAAATCCATGGGTGATGTCACGGAGTCTGCGTCCATGCTTTATACAGTCTACGCTCCTGATACACTCCTACTTGTGTTTGCAGTTACAGCCTGACCCAGACAGAGCTGTTTCTCCGCTCTTTACTGGACGAGCAGCCAGTCAAGACAGTGGTCGCCCCAGAGGCACCACAGTCCGACCACCGCAGAGCAGCCAGCAAGGAGAGGGAGAAGGTATTCACAAACACGGGCAGAGAAAAAACAAAGAGTGCAACAGAACAAATGTATACCTCTATTTCACAGATATAACATGTACTCTGCAGACTCATGTATAATGTCTGTCTCTTGACTTCTGTATCCTTATCTGTGTTCTGCACAATTCCCTTTCAGCATTTATTTGTCAAATGCATCATACTATCAAGATACTTAGATAAGATAATATCACCGCACAGGCACCTTCATTTATAATACGTCACAACTCAACAACTGTGTTGCCATAGAGAACAGTACACTCCTAAAATAGCAAATATATTTAATAAAAAAACATTGTTTCTCATAGTTTAGCTTGGATGGAAACTGTAGTGAATATAGATTTTAGTATTTTTTGTTTACTCAAAGTAACAGGATAGCTTGTGCCACCATTCATATCCATTTATTCATTCATAAACTGACAACAGTGACCAGATCACAACATATGTTAGTCATTACTTTGTCCACTCTTTATTAGCTGATTAGTGTCTATCACTCTGTCCCTTTTTCATTTGTCAGAGGCAGAAGCCCCTAGAGTTGATCGTACCCAACTATCAGGATACGGAGGACCCAGAGTATGAGGACTTCAGGGCCGAGGCCAGTCTCCAGAGAAGCCGACAGCTCGAGAGCTTCTCCAAGGCTGCTGAGGCCTTCAAGCAAGGACGCAAAGAAGTGGCCTCATTTTACGCACAGCAGGTGAGGAGCTGAATGTTTTACTGCAATACTTTCCTGTGAAGTATTCTCTAAGTATTTTTCTATTTTTTTCTGTTGTGGGGGAGAATATACTGTATTAGAGGCAATATTTCTAGCTTTATCATTCCGCTTTCTTCACATTTGCTTGTTTATGTTAAAGGTGCAGCTTTTATCAATGAATTCCCAGTAAATTGATTTGTATCACCTTTTTCCTAGGGGCACCTCCATGGCAAGCGGATGCGTGAAGCCAATCACCGTGCAGCAGTTCAGATTTTTGAGAGGGTCAACTCATCGCTGCTGCCCAATAACATCCTGGACCTCCATGGGCTGCATGTAGATGAGGCCCTGCAGCGTCTTGGCCAGGTCTTACAGGACAAAACCACAGGTAATAGATGATATTCTGTACTGTATACACTCAGTATGAGTACAGAAAGAGGATGAGTGAGAACATTTTGGCATCTTAATGCTAGGCTACAAACATACATTTGGTTACCCTCAAAAATTATACTATTGAAATATTTAAAAACTGGACAATAAATATTTCAGTTTATACAAGGTACAGGTAAAATGAATTGGGTCCAGGTGGGCTGCAGGTGAAATAAACAGCAGAAAGGACAAAAAAGAAATTAAATATTGTCCCGTTGCAGGTTAGTTATTTAATAATTATGGCCATGATTTTGAAAAATTGTTAAAAAATTGTAATTTCACCTGTGTGTTACTCAACACACCACAGTTAAGGCTATTGGTTGTTGGCTGAGCTCAAGTAACAAATAAAGCACATGCTTGTGTTTTGTTGACATTGGCCTTATTTATTGTTTGTGGTCTAAGTTCCTCAATGCTGTAAACATAGTAACAAATACAGATGTCGACCTCGCTGCCTGTGTCTCCTCAAATGCACCTGTGTGGCGATTGTCGACACACACGGGTATAAATGCGTGTATGCACTTGTTTGGAATTGGGGAGGTGTAGAGCTGCATAAAAGTACTGTCGACACTTAACACTCATATAGTGTATTGAAAATCCATGGTATTTTTGTATTCTGCTGCATGTTGCAATCATGTTTTTCTGTAGCCATCTTCCAGGACATGTCATCAGTTCAAAATCACGTTTATAAGATCATGTTTTCTCATTAAAAAAAATGCTAAAAGTCGTGAAGGACCAGGCTGATAAAACAGTGTTTACTATGTTTTTATAACAGTTTGAGAGGTCTCTCGGATCCCAAACAGAGGATTAGCAGAAAAGCGCTAAGCGTGTAGCCTGTTTTGTCCAGGTGTGGTTTAGAGATAATTGCAGGTAATGGATCGGTTCTGTGTCTGAGCTTTGTGGGAAATAGGTGGGCTTGCAAGTCAGTGTTGGGCCTCTGTTTGCTCTCCTGTTAACTGTTTTGTGCATGTGTGTGTTTTGTTCTTCTTTGGCTTCTTTCTGTGTAGACTGTGAGCAGGGTCTGTGTCGACCTCAGCTCTCTGTCATCACAGGAAGAGGGAACCACAGCCAGGGGGGCGTGGCCCGCATCCGCCCCGCCGTTATAGACTACCTCACCAACAAACACTACAGGTCCATACACACACACGCACACACACACACACACACACACACACTAACAAATGCAAAACGTATGCACAACAAGTTCATCCTCACCCACCTTTTTCTCCTATCTCTTTATCTCTCAGGTTCAGTGAGCCAAAGCCAGGTCTCGTGTTAGTCTCTTTGAAGTGAGAAGAAACTGTTTTATTGGATTCAAGCTGCTATGGAGGAAAACTCTCACTCTCTCTTTCCACTCCTGCACCATAACATATACACATATTACAGTATATACAGTATGACACAATCTGCCTCCTTGTATCTTCCATCTGTCAGTCAGTTTTGGTACTCTTTCTTTCCACTCACCCCCCCTTTCTCCATCAGTCATATAGCTGCTGGACATTTAATTTAATCTTAAAATTGTTTAAATTAGTTTTACTCTTGTGTTGATGAAAGGTAACTACATTGGTGTGAAACATGAACAAGGTATTTTATGCATTTGTAAAGCTAGAATGTGTGTACATTTTATATTTAAAAGTGTTTTATAGTGTGGCGTATTTTGCTTTGTGCCTTTTAAAGAGATGGAAAAGTCCCTGTGTTTAAAGGCTCCATGTTAAATCAGGTGTTCATTTGAACATCAACTAATATGGAAACTGGTCTGAGACAAAATATAAGGATTTTCTGAAATTTCAGTGCCATCGTGATTGTGTGTTGTTAGCTTGGAGGATGCTGTCTATGATTTTAAGCAAGATGGCATCCTTTACACAATTTAAATATTTTATTTGACACTAATTCTACATTGAATGCGTGCCATCTAATCAGAGATTGTCCTCTGAGAAGTTTTGACAAAAGGAAGAGAGTCACTGTGAGTTAAACCTGAAACTCTTCAGGTGATCAAAGGGCCGTTAAATAGTTTGAACACCCCCCACTCTGAGCTCTGCAGCAATCAGCCTCCTTCGTCTTAGCAGCTGCAAGTGTTCATTTACTTTTGCTTAAGGCCGAGCCAAGCTTAGCTGCTAATATGTTGATATACAAACTCAGGTAAAGATTCAACAATGTTTTCTTTTCTTTCCAGGCCAGTCGATTGTTTCAGCCTGTTCCTGGTAGCTTTTTTTTTTTTAACTCATTGTGCCAAGTTTTGTAGCAGTTGTATTCCTCAGGTTGCTACACTAGTTTGTAGGTTTAAAGTCACTTCCATTTTCTATGTGTGATATTTTTAACCAAGGTGCAACAAAAAAACATTTTCCTGATTGTACATAATGTGAAAACATTAATTATAAAGAGAAAATTGTATTTTTGTATTCATTTGTTCAAATGGTTTTACAGAGAATATTGTGGAATAAAATTCTATATGTTTACAGCATAAGACTTCAGATTTTCTTTTGTGTGAACGTTGCGTTGATAGTTATTGAGGACCTATGTGTAATTTTTAATATACAGTACATTACAATTTTTTTCACACACATAACTGAAGTGTTTGGATTCTAGATGGAAAATATTTTTATTTGAAACTCATCAAAGTGTCCAAACAAACCATCAGAAAACTGTCATCAGCAGATTTAGTTAGTTGATGTTGGTCTATATATCAAAACCTGCCAGTTTGGGAGTGAAATCACATGTTGTGCTTTCTAAAGAGGTCATGATGCAGATAATGAGGGACAGTATAATATATGCCATCTACAATTATGCTTTTTACTTGTCAATACCAAGAAATCACGTTCTACAAACGATAACTATTGTTTCATGACTTCCCCAACACATTTTATATGTGCCAAATTTAATCAATGTCAGACTGGGACAAAAGTCTGACATCCCACAGGCATAGTTTGTGATTGGACTTCAGAGGTTTGGGAACCCCTGTGAGAGTCATTTAGAGACGACTTAATTGGCTCTTTTCCACGTACCAGAAATGTGAATGAATTAGAGCACATTTCAAAAACACAAGAATGTGTGTTGTTATCACGGCACAGCCTGACATTTATGCAATATTCAAATGTAAACATGAAATGCAAAGTCACTTGTTAAAATATTCAGCGACAGTACTGTCAAAGCATTGTAGAAAATTTGACATTAACTATACATTACGAATATATAGTTAAATATATTTGAAACCTTGCTCACGGAAGAAACATAAAGAAGAACACATGCATGTGAAGGGTTGTTTAAAAGATGAAATGAACTGCATTTATATAGCACTTTTCTTTTCCAATCAAAGTGCTTTACAGCACAAGTCAGCACAGCGTCAGGGACAATTCGAGGATTAGTATCTTGCTAAAAGACACTTCAACATGTAGATCCCAGAGGCCAGAGATCGAATCCTCAACCTTCTGATTAGTAGACAACCACTTGACTTTCTGAGGAACATCCACCCCAATTTAGCTCCTAAACACTGTTGGCCTCATGTCGTTACACACAGTGCAACATAAACTAAAGATATCCTCTTCTTGAATCCCACACATTCTTCTTCCTTGTCAAGACATGATGCCTACATTACCCACAATGCAACTTGACCGGCAACAATTGGCTAAGAGATTCGGGTGTTGGCAGCTAATATAACCTCGAGTTGCTAGCCTCAAGCAGAGGCTGAGGAGCGGGCTAGAGAGGTCTTCCAAACGCTTCTGTCAAACTCCACGCCCCCAGATTTTCTTTTTCTTTTCCATTTTCAGTCTTGTAGTTCTCAGTCTCAAGTCACGCTGACTAAAGTGACATCACCGCCTCCCTCCAAAACCACAAATCGCTTTATACAACTTTTTAAAAAAGTTAATTCAGTAGTGCTCCCTGAAACCAGTGAACAGACTTCAAAGTGTAAAAGCGGTGGAGAGCACAATAACGGGTTCAGAGCATCATATCTTGAGTTACGGTGTTTTTCTATTGATTACTGACCCAAGCTCATGTTGGGTCACAATTGCAGCCTGCTCCAACTCAAGATCTTTCTAAATCCTTTATTTGGGCCAGCTGCGTCAAACAAAATGGTACAAATCCACAACAGAAAAAAGGCACCCATATTTTAAAGCACAGCTGCTGTGGGGGAGGCGCGCAGTCACACCTCCACACTCTAACAAGCGGATGTGTTTTACTTTTCTTTTCTCTCCTACTTTGTCGCTTCCCTCCTCTACATAAGCAGCCTTGTCGTTGTTAGGCAGGGCTAATGCAACAATATTGCCTCTCTGTGTCTGTTTCTGTCTGTAATTAATGCAGACTTTAGCAATGTGATGTTAGGCCTATCCAGTCATTTATAGTTAGAATAAATAACAAACCATTTCTGGAGTTTAAAGGCTTCGGTCTTTGTCAGCGCTGTGGAGTCTTCAAAGGCGGCAGCCAGCATCCGCCCGTTAAAGATTGAGAAAACTGACAGGAAAGGTAATGATCTGTTTCTTTGTCCTCGTTCACTTCGTCTTGATACAACATCTGTTGCTGAAGTCTTCGTGGTTACTATTCTGTTCTATTCTACTCTATTTTCTGTGGAAATGTGATAAGACTGCATAATGTGGGCAAAAACCTTGTGTCAATATTTAAACTTTAGGACGAGCAGCTGAGATCTTTAGGGTGTATTCTGACTGTCTCACTGGGACAAAAGGCAATCATGAATAAGTACAAGAACATTTTTTGTACACTACATGAAATAAGAGTTGAACAGTTTCAATCAGTTGCTCTAATTGTTTGATCCTTCTTTCCTTTTGTTATCTATTAATTCTAGCTTTGTTAGCAGACTGACGGTTCAAAACCACTTCTGGTGAGACCACATAGAGAGTCAATTCTGGAAAAAACTCTGATTAAAGTGTCCCATCTACGTTATGGAGATGGAGGTCTTTCCATCATGATGACTGTGTGTGTGTATGTGTCATGGCAGGTGGTTTTGAGGTTAACTCTGGTACTGAAATACAGCTACCAAACTGTCAATTTAATGCACCAGCGAAGTCATACAGACCACCAGCAGATTTAGTTGATCACATTGAAAACATCAAGATTCATGTCTAAAACTCTATCAAACAGTGACAGGCACATGTTCATCTGTTGTCAGATGTTCTGGCAGAATCTCGATGGTTTTGAGGGGGATAGTAAGAGAGTAATTTGAGACAGACAGGCCATAATATATGAAATAACACAGCCAACATGGATATGTTGTGGATGAGCCCCTGTTAGACTCTTCAGGAGCTCTGCATTCTGGGTCACACCCAAACACACGGATCTTTACTTCCGTATTGAATCAGTTCTTACACATTTATGCTTTTTACTTAAACGTCTCACTGTAAATGCAATGCCTGTAAAAAAAAAAAGTTGCTATCATCTGCCACGTACAGTACTCTGGCAGCCGACGACTTCTATATTGTTAAAGCAGATATTTGCCATGCAAAACATACTGCTGTCATCTTCCACGGTAGCCTACACGTATGAGAAGAATCCGTCAACTTGAGAATCCTATAAAAAACCCTGAACATATCTCTAACCCTGACCCTAACCCTCCTATAAAAAAGGTTACATGAGCACTTTGCTAAAGCATTTCAGCGTCTAACTGCTCCGTCTTTTCAAAGCAAGACAACAGGCTGCTTACAGATACGTCACGTTTGTAACATACCCCCTCTTCATCTCTCTTCCTCAGTAGATTTCCCTCCTCAACTCTAAGAAGTAAGATGTGTTTGGACAGAATGACGGGCCTCAAGATCGTCAGAGAGAAGGACCAGAACCTGAACACGCTGCAGAGGCCGAGCAGAAGTGAGACGAGCCGAGCGGGCCCAAAGAACTGAGACGTTATGTGAGGTGTGTATGAAGCTCACTGCTGGAGAACAGCTGACAGACTTCATACGAGCGACGAGAGACATTATAGGTCAGTTCAACAAGCTGAGTGAACTGAAATCTCCTGGAATGGAGTTACCGCAAGTCAGGGCTACCAATCATCTGCTATGAAAAGTGCCACCTGAACACAGGACAGGTACAGCACAGACAGAGTGATCGCCACCTTTGACTACCTCATGAACCCTGTGCCGCTCCAGATCAACAAGTTCCAGAAAAACCACCCCTGAGACTTTTCAACTGAACCACAAACATCTAGAGGAGAGAGAGACTGTCAGAGGCAATCATGAATGGCCTGACAGAGATGTCGGTGAAGTGTGTCCTGGTTGGCGACAGTGCCGTGGGCAAGACGGCCCTACTGGTCCGCTTCACCTCAGAGACCTTCCCAGACACCTACAAGCCCACAGTGTTTGAGAACACGGGGGTGGAGGTGTACATGGACGGGGTTCAGATCAACCTGGGTTTGTGGGACACGGCGGGCAACGACAACTTTAGACAGATCCGACCGAGATCCTACCACCAGGCCGACGTCGTCCTCATCTGCTACTCCGTGGCCAACCCGAACTCGCTGGCCAGCGTCCAGCATAAGTGGATCGCTGAGGTTCGGGAGAACTTGCCCAAGGCGCCAGTGTTGATTGTGGCCACCCAGACAGATCTGCGAGAGATGGGGGCGTATCGGGGCAACTGCATCTCAGCAGCCGAGGGGAGGCAAGTGGCTCATGAAGTCCACGCTAAAGGCTATCTAGAGTGCTCCTCCTTAAGCAACCGCGGCGTGCAACAGGTATTTGAGTATGCAGTGCGGATGGCCGTAAACCAGGCCAAGAAGCAGGCCAGGCGACGGATGTTCAGCATAAACCAGTGCAAGGTCTTTTGACCCTTGACCTTGACTTGGTGGGCGCCTGAGCCTTCATGGGCTGACTTTTTCAATAAGACGTCTTGGTGTGCTGTTCAAACTCAGTGAGGGCTCGAGGTACAAGAATCTAAAGATGTATTTCTCTTATATGCATAGGGTTCTTTTCACTAACGGGGGTCCTGCATCCCCAAGACTCTCATGAACTCAAACCATATTTAAAACTGATAATATACCATAATAGTACCTAATGCAAACATACACAGGTGGAATTTCCACTTTTGTGTGATCCAGAGTGAGAGACGTTAAGAAAAGAGTCCACGTTTGATTCTTCTGCTCTGTTCTCTCTTTTCCGTGGCCCACAGCGTATCACATGGAGGTATTTCAAATGGGGCAAATGTGTTTCAGACATACTCCATTCTGAACTTTTGCTGCGAAAGGCCTTCTTCAATTTAAGCATTTAAAGCTTAAATATCGACATAAAGCATCTTAATATCTCAGTTCGTGGTGAGATCAGCAAATGAACTTTTGAATTGCAGCGTAAAATAAATAAGTGCCGTTACTATAATGAACAAAAGACACAACAAAGTAATTTTTACTACTGCGTGGAGGTTTTATGTAGATTTATCAGACGCGACCAGGGAATAAACTGTTAATAGGTCAAAGAGTAGACATACAGACCTACAGGCTATATTTTCTCTGGATGTTACCTGTATTTTATATATAAATCTGTCAAGTCTATTTAATATAGTACCTGTATTTCTATTGTTTGAAATGTTTACTCAGACATCAGTTGCATTGAAATGAATGAATAAAAATGAATGAAGATAAAAATTGAGAAGTTTACTTTATATTGGTAGAATATCCAAATATTTACAAAAGACATTCTAGAATAAATTAAAGGGACATTTTGAAACTTCACATTTTATTTAAATGTTTGTTTAAATATTTCATACATGATTGGCTATTCTGTATATTTTTTGTGAACTGTGTTTTTTTATTTAACTGTATACATCCGTTAAGAAAATAGGAGAAAAACATGTCGTGCTACCTACCTATGTATCTTACAAATTACCCCCATTGTTATTTGTTACTGGAACAACAAATTCACTTTCCTTAAAATAAACTAAGGATTCAATGCATTGACACCATTGTTATTTATATCTGTACAGCTCTTTACCATAGTGACGGCCTGGCGGAATATAATATCTAAAACTGGGACGATTTCACCTTCGTACCCTTTTCTATCTATTTGTCTGTGTTGGATTTTTAATATAAGCCTTACTTGATGTAATCTTTGTCAAATATACTCTGTAAGAGTCATATATATGCTGTAGATACACTTTGTAAATCAACTCCCGCTCTACTTTATGCATGTATGTATTGTCATGTCATTATGGCCACAAACTCGCTCGTATGTAGTGACAAAAACATATATGGTATGGGATCAAGCCATTTTCCAATAATTTACACATTTTTACAATATATATTTCCAATTGTGAATTGTACTTTCAGACACGTGGGCTGTGTGTCTGCAATACAGTATTTGTAAATATATAATTGAGTGCCAAAATGTGAATTACACAAATAACAGTTCTCAGTTAAAAAGAGACAAACACACACACACAAAAGATAAGAGATGGAGATGGAAGGTGCTGTAGACTAGATCACAGATATGACCTTAAACCTTTATATCTATGTCTATGTCAAGTCAGTTTTATTTATTCATCACAGACTTGCCTTAAAGGGCTTTAAGGTCTGTACATGTATATGACATGCACTCTTATGTATCAGTGCCTGCAGTATATATTGTATGTCCATACCAATGCCATATGTGAGTCTATGTACGTGTTCATGGTTTGAACATGCATGTTAGAGGGAGGCATGAGAAAACTAGTCTGTGTTAAAGATCTATTACAGCTGAATGATATTGAAAGCGCAGAAAAATGACGGCCAGGAACAGCCAACAACCAGGAACAGCTCCGAAAAGCTGCCGCCCCACCCAACGCGATCTCCTGCTCTTTCTCTGCCTTATGTGGTGTTCAAAGCTGCTGAGGATGAGAGGTACAGACTTGTCAGGGATTCGCTGAAAAACAGCTAACCACATCCCAGCGCACGCACACACACGCACACACGCACACACATACATTATATAGTAAAAGTTGCGCAAACTCACACAGCAACTATAAGCTACCCTGTCATTTTCTCAGTTGCCATATGAGAAACATTCACTCATTCAGTCTCTTACGCACACACTAACATGTGCGCTTATATACACAACTTAACCCATACATTCACACCTATAATAGAGTCACGTAGATACCATATACACAGGAGCCTCAGACCACCTGAACATGATGTGGCCTTTACAAAAGTCTCTTGTTCCCCAACAAGTCCCCAAACCTCTGAGTGCATACTGATGAAACATTAAGTATAAGATAAATAAGATATAATTGTGCTAATTATAATCTCACTGTAATAAACCTGACATTATTTTTGTCTTTTACAAGTTGTTTGTTGACGAGACACAAGCCTGTATCATTTGACACTGGTGACAAATCACCAGACACCTCGAGGACGTACAAACTCATTCACCCAGCAGCTCTCTTGTTCAGTTCTGCGTGGAATCCGATGATAGAGTCACATGATCGAATTTCAGCGAATGTGGTGTGTAATCCTGCTGGTTGAGTGATAAAGTGATAAAGAGAAATGTTACGCTTTGGGAGTTTAGCATGTTTGACTTGCAGCCAGATCTCTCAGCTCTCATTGTGCTCTCTCTCTCCCACAGCTACCACAATGCCATATCCCTCTCTCTCTCTCTCTCTACATCTGTCTCCCTCTCTCGCTCTCTCTCTCTCACACACACACACGCACACACACTGCATACAGGGTATACAGAAGTTCACACTGCGGAGCCACTTCAGTCAGCGGGTAGCGGTTGTTCTGACTTCTCAAGGGCTCTTGTGTGTTATCCAAGGAGCTGGTAAATAGGCAGTTTCACAGCAGGCATTTTGACATGTCATAGCCGGGGAGCACAGTGGCAACTAATACCATTAATAATGGCTGTGCTTTATTGAACCCTGAAGAGTATCAGAACCCTTGTTTCGGGGTTCTGCGATTGTACATGCTGGCTCACTGACACGGTTTAGTGGTGCAGCACAATGGGACAGAGCCATCGTTAACGTTATCAGCCACACTCATGCTTTTCCTGCTAGAACAAATCAGCTAATTCTTATCAGCTAATTCTCCTGTCATGCTAGAATAATGTTGTCTCAACTGCAAGTGATGGAAGGTAGCGAAGTGTATTTACTTTGCTTAAGCATTTCCATTTTATGGTATGATCCATCTCTTTATTACGACTCCACTACATTTCAGAAGGAAATATTGCACTTTTTACTCCATTACATTTGTCTGATAATTTTAGTTACTTCTCTAAAGTAAATAAAATGAGCTCCACATTCAAGTGAGGTACTGCATTAGCAACTGTAATCCAATAATTATCATATATGTTTCTCATAAGTGGGCCATTCAGCACAACAAGTACCTCTACTTTTCATACTTTAAAGATACATTTTGATGGCAAGACTTTGGTACTCTTAAGTAAGATTTTGAATGCAGGACTTTCACTTGTAACAGGTGATTTCTACACAGCAGTATTTCTACTTTTACTTGAGTAAAATATCTTTTATCTAACTTCTTCACCCACAGCTCAGTTGTACGCAGCCTTGTACTATGTGTTGTAAAGCAGGTGCACTTTATCTTTACACTCTGAAATTATATAATAAATTGATTTGAAGGGATAAGGCTGGTGATATTTTATTTGTTTGTTTTTATCAACAAATCCAATGAAAAGAACTAAACTAACTAGGCTAACGAGCACGTCCATCTCTCAGTACTTTCCCACCATCCTACCCTGCTGTGGAACAGCCTACAGTGGCTGTGTTTATAGTGACGGCCTTTTTTCAACAGCAGACGTTTTGACTTGTTTCATAGAAACAGCAGCAGCACATGGGATTTGCTCACTATAAGAAAATTACAGAATATGAGCAGACTTAAGCAAACACACCTGTGTCGCTCACTCTGCTCAAGATGACTCGAGTACTGTAAACAGTGCGTAAAACGACTTGTACCACTGAAGTCGAGCACGTTTACCAGATATTGCTGGTTATTGGGGGAGGGCAGTAATCATTATACACACACACATACTTCCTTTGCTGTCACTGCACCACTGCTCTTTGCTTTTCTGTTGTTCTCTGTGTCCCTACGTCTCTGTCTTTCTCTGTCTGTCTCTTTCCTTTTCTGCCTTAGTCTGTCCCCCATATACTGCAGGCCACCGACACACACACACACACACACCCCTGATAAACGCCAATATTATGATTCACAAGCTCATGATGCCTCGTCTTTTTGCACAGTGCATACATTATATTATACTTTGTTTATTTACCCTGTCAGCCAACTGACTCTGTTTCTTCGTCTGTTTGTCTGCCTGTCCATCTGTCTCACTCACTCACAAACGCACACACACCGACAACACACATTTCACGCTGCACAGACATGATGATTAGAAATGGTTTACAAATGCTCATCTTTGACTCTTACTCTGGTACAGTGAAACTATTTTGAACATTTTTTTCCTTTTCAGACCTTGACACACCATACATGCACACACACTCACACACTCACACACTCTCTCTCTCTCTCACACTCACACACACACACATTCACACATACACACAGGAAACACCTGTCCTATGTGTGCTGAGCACCACAGAAACTCAGACTATGATACTTTACCACATTGCATCACCATGTGCAGTCTGCAGTAAATGACTTAAACAATGTCAGTAACATTTCTTTGTGATGTTGTTTAGCCCAATAATTATGATTTACTGTAAATACAAGGACCCTGTCTGCTTCTTTTAAAGTGGCTTAATCCAAGAACTGATTCAAATTAGATTAGGAGATGACAGATGAGAATCATCTTGTGTTTTTGAAGTTTTTAGTACAGCTGCCACATAATTTAGTGAAAATACAACATTTGGCCTCATATTAAAGATACTGAAAGATATACATGACCATACTCATATATTTGATTATTTAAAAATTAATACATCCACATTCTATATAAATATATTGTAAAGCCTGAACTAATGTTAAGAATTTTGGACATTTTACAAAAAAGACTTGCTGCATAAAGGCTATATTTTTTGGGGGAACCTTGTTGAGGGAAGAGAGAGCCTTACTCATAATTTAACCAGAAAGCTTTTGGCTTACTGGCCTATTCTCTAACACACATATGTGTGTATATAGGTATATATATGTGTGTGTATATATATACACACATATGTGTATAGATATAGATTGTGTAGATATACACACACACACACACACACACACACACACACACACACACACTCTGAAAAAACAAACCCATTGAATCCAGTATGTGATCGGGACATGTGAAAACAAAAAAAAAATATATATAAATAACTGAATAAATAAAAAGAATAACACAGAATAACAACATAACTGATTTGAATTATGGTCTTTGCTATATGATGAAAACATTAAATTGTCAACAACAGAAAAAAAAATCTACATAATGAGATACTCTAAACCTTTAAGATGCCACAACTGCTGGCCAATATTACTAAAGTCAATTAGTTGGCCTGGTTACTGACTGTTTCGACAACCTACAGACAAAGGGAGGATGACATCTACTCTCATCACTGATCTACAACCAGTGTCCAGCTTTACTGTGCTTATGTTAAAGTTTCCTATTTACAGAGTGAAACCTGATCTGTGTGGAGTTCATTGCCATGTAGCGTGTATGACATGTGTCATACACGTGTCACATCCCAACTACCTGAGCGTAGGTAAGAAAGTGTCACTGTATGTGTGTGATTGACACATGTCATTAGCTGTGTAATGCAGTAGGGTTCAGTGTGTATGTGTGTTGTGTGTCGTACAGCTGCTTGTGGTCATGTACACAAGTGGATGGTGCTGCAGGCATCACATTTCTCCCAGTGTCTGTGTGCTATGTGATACTGCAGTGTACCTGTGTGTGTGTGTGTGTGTGTGTGATAGCCCCAGGTCCTGTTCCAGAGCAGCGATCACACACACACACACACACTCAGACACAGTAACAGAGGCGAGCTGCGACTAACAACTAGCGAAGCATTCAGAGCTTCTGACAGGATGTAAGATTTCGAGAATTTTCTGTGGTCTCGGCTCGCTCAGCCTCAGCGGGGCAGAATGGAGATCAGAATAGAGTGACGCGCTGGATTTGGACCCAAGCTGTCTCAACGACTGCTTTGCTGAATAATTGATCCCCGGTTGAAAATGAGGAAGGCATTGCTGATTGTTTGGATCAGCCTTTTGGTGCAAGGTCAGTTCTCCATGATGGATCAGTTTGATGTTTACAGTATATCTGATGCGGATATACCAGTTTGTTTTGTCTTTGTAAAACCATCTCCACCTTGCTTTCTGCTAACTCTGACCCTCTCTGCAATTCCCTGACATTTGTTCACACCTAACCTTTGCCGTCGTACCCACCCTCTGCTCTCCACTCGACCCCTCAGTGTCCCAAAGTGCTCAGGGTCATTATGCCCGCAAGCTTCTGAATGACCTGATGGAGGACTACTCCAACGCTCTGAGACCTGTAGAGGACACAGACAAAGCCCTCAATGTCTCTCTGCAGATCACCCTGTCCCAGATCAAAGATATGGTGAGTAGAGAATGCTCAAATACGAATCATGACCCAGCGTAGAGAGATACAACCTGATGCAAAACCCCAGTCACATGTTACACCAATCAACCACAAAAGAATCTCTTCACATGGGTCTTTACATTTTTCCACCGTGGTTGAAAATATCACATGTGCATGCAGTATATCCTGTAGCTTCTTGTTTCAGCACGTCATTTAAGCTATATGAGGCTGTCATGTGATTGAAAGGCAGGGCTTACCTTTTAACAGAATAAGCCTCTAACTGCCAAATGATCACAAAGCGTTTAGGAAGACAAGATCAGACAAGACATCAAGATCTGCTGCTGTTGTAGATTATGTCTCACTTGTAACTGCCACATGTTCAGATGTTTTATATTCAAGCACTAAAAGGGTTTTGTCACATACTCGTACAACATGTGCAGCAAAATGCAGACTGCCGTGCTCTTGAGGCTGCATGCAATGAAGAATTATCATTAGGATAATAGTAAAAATAAGAATCAGAAATAATAATATAAATAAGCAAAAACGATGTACTGTCAAGTACTAAATCACACTAAGGGGGAAGATGCTCTCAGCAGTAGAGATGCAGCTGTCAGTCAAATGTTCTTGTGGCGCGAATCAAACGTACTGTATGTCACGACTGACAGAACCACATTGATAAGGAATATAAATTAAGATGCAGTTATAGCTAAATTATTGTGCTACTGTATTTACAACGCAGGGTTAGCGGTGGGGTTACTCTCATAAAGTAGGAACTCTCTGTAGTCTCCGTTGCTGAGTTGAGATACCCGGATGATGTCACTCGAGTCTGACTTTATGAAGCTCCTCCAGAGCCACAGAAGAATGTAAGATGCTTGTCACAGGCTGTGTAAAACACAGATGTAGTCTCAGTGACATGAACTATAGGCTTCTGAAGAGTCACTGTGAAGCTCAGTAGCTGCAGCCGTCACCATCTTTGCAGTGCCTCACTCTGCCAAACACCTGGCTAATCCCAAAATGGGCAAAGAGGTGGAGCGTGGGTGGAGCTGAGGCAGAAACCTGGTTGCTGAAACCTAGCGGCCAGCTGTCCCTCAAAGCCGTAATCATGCATAAATTTAGGCCTTAATATGATTTAAACGAGGGAGTCCTATAAAAACACCCCCAGCACATATTTTGTCTGTTTCTTTTGCCCCTCTCTTTAAATGTGTTTGTATGTGTGTGCGTGTAGGATGAGAGGAACCAGGTGCTGACCACATACCTGTGGATTAGGCAGGTCTGGCACGATGCATACCTGAAGTGGGACAAGGAGGACTATGATGACCTTGAGATGATCAACATCCCCAGCGACCTGGTTTGGAAGCCGGACATCGTCCTCTACAACAAGTCAGTAACAAAAGACAGACATGAAACACGGAAGAAAGAGAGGGAACACAAACACATACACTAAATAGACTAGAAATAGACTAAGACTAAATAGTCCAAGGTCTTCCTATAACACAACAGTGTGAACCTGATTGAGCACATGCGTCTACAAATGTGTCCTTTGCTCTGTATGTCGGTGTAGAGCAGATGAGGAGTCTGCAGATGCATCCAGCACTAATGTAAAGCTGCGTTATAATGGAGAGATCATCTGGGACTCTCCAGCCATCACAAAGAGCACATGCGTGGTGGACGTCTCCTACTTCCCCTTCGACTGGCAGCAGTGCAACCTGACCTTTGGCTCCTGGACCTACAACGGCAACCAGGTGTGTTCAAATATTCTGGGTTAAAGACTTTAGTTTGAATGCTGTAAATACTTGAGTCTTGTGAGTCAACTGTATCATGACTGACTCTTAAAAGTGATGTTCTGCCCACACTCATCATTAATTTTTTTGAATTCAGCAAGCTTCATTGCGTTCCAGTGACTAGTTTTCACTGACAAAAACACCAAATCATCCCTATAATTTATGCATACCATTTTTACTGTATACGTCAAACACTCATTAGCAAGGGGTATTCAGGTGATTTCAATCTGCAACTAAATCCCACTGGACCTTTTAAAGGCGACAACATAACAGTTGTGTTTTGCAGCTTGCAGGGTTTCAAGCAGTGCAATAGCATGGCAGGGAAGCAGTAAAGGGGTGGCTGACCCAAATGAAACCACCCACATTTTCTGTAATTTCTTATATTTTATAATTTGGGTAAACATTTTAAGGAGCAAAAAGTCAAATAGAATGATAGACAAGGGTTTTTTTGGTGTGTGATTTGCATGTTTTTCTTATGTATGTGTTGACTTCCATTGTTTCTCCTTTGGTGAAACTTAAGCGCCTCATTATTTATACATTAGGTGGAGTACCGGCCTATTGCCCACAATGTAGTATAGTCTGTTATTGGCTCCAGTTAAGTAAAGAGTGAATCACTTTTAAAACTATACGTAGGTATGACAAAATTACACACAAAAAGTGTTGATTCTTCATTCTATTTGTGCATCCACATGAGCAGATTTGCATGTGTTGACATCCACCACTGTCACTGAGTTCATGTGTGTCCTCCACACAGGTGGACATCAGTTTGGGCATGGACAGCGGTGACCTATCCGACTTCGTGGAGAACGTGGAGTGGGAATGTCACGGCATGCCAGCAGTTAGAAACGTCATGATGTACGGCTGCTGCTCCGACCCTTACACCGAAATCACCTACACCCTGCTCTTGAAGCGCCGCTCCTCGTTCTACATCTTCAACCTGCTCCTGCCCTGCTTCCTCATCTCGTTCCTGGCCCCGCTGGGTTTCTACCTGCCGGCCGACTCGGGGGAGAAGGTTTCCCTGGGGGTCACAGTGCTGCTGGCGCTCACTGTGTTCCAGCTGCTGGTGGCTGAGAGCATGCCTCCTGCAGAAAGCATGCCCTATATAGGTTGGACTCATTCTTGGCATTCAGTTCTGCCTCCTTATTGAGCTATTTAAACTATAGAATCCCATTTCCATAGAAAAGATTCTAGTCTAGATTCTGATGTAGTATTTCACAATTTTGACTTACCAAGCAGTGGTGGAATGTAACCAAGTAAAGTACTGCTTGTATTTAATGTGAGTATTTTCATTTCATGCCACTTCCTACTTCTACTCCACTATATCTTAGGGGGAAATATTTATTAAATCATTCGACAGATGTCACAAAGTTTCTTCAAAAATTAAGATTTTTTTCATACAAAACATATGAAAAGCTTGTAAAATATGATGGTGGTTAATTAGTCAGTCAATTGACAGAAAATTAATTGGCATTTTTCACTATTTTCAGAATTTTTACAAACCAAACTGTCAGGGTTAGAGTGTTAGGTGGACAGGGACTGAACCCAAATGCAGACACAAGGGAGGGCTGCTGCAATTTAACAAATGTATTAACTTAAGATAACAAAAAAACAGGTTGGCAGGCAAGAATCTAACAAAAGTCAAAAAGCCACAAGAAGTAAGAAAAAGTCCACAACAGAGCCTGAGTCCAAAAACACATCCACAAGAAGAAACAGAAATCCAAAATTCAGGGAACGAACGAAGGTCCAGGTTAAGAATAAAACAAATCTCCAAAAACACAGGAAACACTGGTGAAACACTGGAAAACACTGGTAGACAGGCTTAACACAGAACAAAGACAACTACCTGACTAAGACTGAGGGAAAACATGGACTTAAATACACAGGGGAGGACACCTGAGACACAATGAGACACAGGTGAAACAAATCAATCATCACGAAGGAGGGAAAAACACAGGAAGTAAAGCAAAAGAGGACACATGAGGTGAATCTTCAGCATAAAACAGGAAGTGACCATGAGACCAAACACTGTAATGCAACTTGGACACAAAACTGTATGTATCAAGATATATCTGGGGCTACAGATTTACGTGGTGTGTCTCGCCGGATCATTGCTGATGAAGTCAGGAAGTTGTGGTGAATGTTAATCCTTGCAGTCTACAAATTAGAGCTGCTATGTGTTTCCTGTCAGCAGTTTCATAAATCTGTCCTTTTCATTCTTCCTCTAGGGAAGTACTACATAGCCACCATGACTATGATCACAGCCTCCACCTCTCTCACAATCTTCATCATGAACATTCATTTCTGTGGTGCTGAGGCCAAGCCGGTCCCTCACTGGGCTAAGGTGCTCATCATAGACTACATGTCCAAAATCTTCTTCGTCTACGAGGTGGGGGAGAACTGCACCACGCCTCAGAGCGAGAGGACCCCACTGTACCCTGAAGAACCCATGAGTGATAAGGCTAGCTACCTCGATGACCGTTTCCACGACATCTACCATCATGAAAGTGACCCGTACAAGTACAGCAACGGCCATGGCGTGCATCATCACAACAAGGATCACAAAAGCCAGGCGAATGGCAACGCCAACAGCAGCCGTCACCATTACAACAACCACAACAACCACGCGTCCAGACTGGAGAGGGGTGAGAGGAAGCGAGAGTCCACACAGCACTACCACCACATCAGGAGGGATGAACTGGATTACCAGGCCCAACTTCATCCACGAAACCTCCAGCACCTGAATGGAGGGCTGAAGGAGCAGCTCCTCTTTCCCACGGAGAAACTACAGGTTCCAGCCTGCCCCTGCTGCTGCCCCTGCGCTCAACATAAACAGGTGCATCACCGCAGCACGTGGTCTCGCCACCTCCTTATCTGATTACTCTTCTGCTTCTAAAGTTTCCTTACGTGCTCACTTTAGTTCATCCATCTATCTCTTCCTCAGGTGGTGAAGAACATCCAGTTCATCGCCAACTGCTTCCGTGAGCAGAGAGCTACTTGTGTCAAGGCAGCAGAGTGGAAGAAGGTTGCCAAGGTGATGGATAGGTTTTTCATGTGGATCTTCTTCGTCATGGTCTTCCTAATGAGCATCCTCATCATCGCCAAGGCATCGTGACAGCCTCCCAACACTCGTGCTTCGTCATTGCTGGACCCCAGAGTTACCCAAGAGTCACCTCATTTTTACTTTGATGCAACACCAGATACATCAAAACTGCTTTGTCTACAAAGAAACTGCATGTGATACGTCAGTATTGTGTGTGCGTGTATTTGTGTGTGTGCATGTGTGACATAAAGAGTGCAAGGTCATGGCACAGAAATCATCCATGTAAATTCATCACAGCCTCTTGGTTAGTTAATGTCAGGTGTGCTTGCATGTGTGACGGAGCAGTGGAGCAGTAAGACAATCCAGGCCTCGCCTTGAACATGCATGGACTCTCCATTATTGATGAGCTTACAGCTAGACATCCAGCCATAGGCATTACATTACTTACATTACGTTTAAGGCAACCAGATGATGCTGTTTCCAGAGTCAGTTACAATGAGAGCGTCAGCAGAATAAATGTAAACACTTACGAAACAGCCTAAATATGGTCAAAAAGAGGGCAAATCCCATCAACTTCCTTACACTGGTCATAGTGGAAAAGCATGCAAGGTGTTAAGATATTAGATGAAACGGTGAATGTTTACCTTTCAAAAAGATCCCTCAATTTTTGACACAATATTCAGACCTTAAAGCCTACCTCCTCCAGAGCATTAATGGTGGACATACTGTACCTAATTTAATGCTTTGCTCATTGGTCCATACTGTCCCAGCAGTTTACATTATTGTCCAAATCTAATTTGTTGTATCATTGTCATGGATACATTTTACAAAACTGTCCATTTCTGTGTTTTTTCTTTTTGGTTTTTTTTGCATATAATATCTCTTTTCATCGCTTCATACTTTTTCTGTGAAATTATTGGTTTTTGAATATACTGGAAATAATTTCCATCAGTCTGTTCAGAAAGATGAACTAATACCATAAGCATTAATAGTCATATAGATTAATACGTAAATCATTCAGTAGCAGGAAATAAATCTTTTTTGGGGATATTTAAATGTATGTAATCATTGCAATCAAGCAACAAGCTATGGGTTAGGACACACACACGCGAAGCTCCACACACAGTTCAGCAGGAACAGGCGAGTGAATAACCCTGCTTTGGTTTCCATTCCTCCAAGAGCCTCTAGAGGGCAGATAAACTATAATCATCCAGGATTCAGTTCCTGGATGACTGAATGGATGAATGAATAAATGAACTCCATGCATAACAAAGTGAGCATGTAAGAACATATTTGGAAAGTGCCTTATAGATATCTTAATGATACCAAATGACATAAAAGATGTGGCATCTGTCAAGTATTAGCAGATCCTATTAATGGGCTATATCACACATATACACCACAAGTGGACTTTATTATGATTTGAAAGTGATGCAGCATAAATAAGGTTAACTAAGACCACTCCAAGAGCAGATGGAGTGATGATAACCGGAATAAATTTAAAAATCTTCAATTACAAATCATCAAAAAACATCTGGTGCTGGAATTGTGAGATAATATATAGTCAAATACTATATTCCAGGCTCAAGACGAAGTTAATTCTTATCGCTAAAAATAGGTGATCTCATTTACAGACTCCAATAGCCTCCCTGACTCACTGAATGTCTTTCTTTAGGCTGTGTTTAAATAGATTGAATGAATAAAGTCACAAAAAAGAGAACAGTAATAATAAAAAATGGAATCTATTAAAAATCCATTCTTATTTCATATTATTGCTCTTCTCAGCACCATGTCGTGATACAAACAGTCAATAACTCATCTGATAAGGGACATCAGACGCACTGATTGCTGCGTCTGTGGAGTTTGTACATAAACACACAGAGTACAGGCTGAGAGAAACATGAAAGAAGACAGTCATTTGACAATGTGCTCTCGCCTGGAGATGTACTCCCAACAACATGTATGTTACTGGATATGTGTTTAGCCATGTTAGTGGTGTGGCTCCAGGGAACGTAATGTTGGTCTGTCTGTCCACCACTTTGGTTACAGACATTCATGTTCCCATAAGGATGAATTGAAATCACTTTGGTGGTGGTCTGACTTTTCATCTAGTGCCATAATGAGGCCAATTTCAATGTGTCCAACACTTTGTTTTATGACCGAACACCTGCACAACTAATGACATTCCCATCAACCTCCGCTGTACTTTGTGATTAATTTAGCATTTGGCTCAAAGCACCACTGTACCTACGTACTGCCTCACAGAGCTGCTTGCATGGCTAGTATAGACTCTTAGTCTTGTTCTATCATCAGTTTGCCTGTTCTGTGTGAAAGACCTCTACACTGACAGGACAACTGTTCCTAAATTACAACTAATCAGCTACCTTTTCAGATAAAGAGACCCAACAATCAAGTGACTAGTCTGTTTGACTTTGATCAAACTAACTTATTCACAAACTCCTCACGTATAGTATCTCTGACTGCTTCCCAGATCTTTGCCTCAGCTGGACTACGACCTCTTGCTGGAGTGTGTATACTCAGAGATAAGATGTGCCACTCAGAGACGGACTATTGGGCAGCATTTTCTGATATCAGAAACACGGTGGTGGCGATGGCTAGAGTTCAAAGGAGTTTAACATGTCATAGGGCTGGACACTCCCACAGTGTTGGGATCTATATAGCGATGTGTTGTTCTCTTTTGTTCATATTTTATGGAGGCAAGAGACCAGAGACATGTCATCCATTAGCAAGCAGCTGTCTTCCATCAGCTGTGCAGGTTAGTTGGAATCCATGTTTCTTTCATTCATTCTTTCTTTCTTTCTTTCCTTTGAATATAACCTGTCTCCTTTTCTGTCTCTTCAGGCAGGAAGATGTCATCATCCTCCACTGAGATCAGACTGGTTTTGCTGGGGAAGGCTGGCAGCGGGAAAAGCTCCACCGCCAACTCCATCATGGGCCGTAAGGTCTTCGACTCAAAGGTTAGCAGCTCCTCCGTTACCCAACGTTGTCGCAGGGCCTGTGGAGAATTTCGTGGCCGACACCTAACGCTCCTGGACACTCCTGGGCTGCTAGACACTCATCAGACTCCACAGGAGGTGCAGAGGGAGTTGAGGAGGAGTGTTGGCCTCCTGTACCCAGGCCCGCATGTGTTCCTTCTTGTTATTCAGATTGGGAGGTTCACTCAGGAGGAGAAGGAGGCAGTGCTGCAAATGAAACAGGCAATGGGTTTCCATGCTTTGAGTTTCTCTGTGGTGGTTTTTACCCATGGAGACCTTCTGGAAGAAGGGCAATCCGTAAAGCATTGTCTGATTGACGGGTGCAAGGACCTGGCCCAGCTGGTGGCCAGTTGTGGGGGCAGGTACTGTGTCTTCAACAATCAGACCTCTAAAAACAAGGAGCAAGTGTCCGAGCTTTTTGCCCTAGTGGACGCCATGATGAAGGGAAATGGTGGAAGCTGTTATGGCAGCAAGATGCTCCAGAAAGCAGAGGAGGATCTGGCTCAGGAGCTGCAGGAGGAGAGGAGGCTGCTGGAAGAAAGGGAGGAGCTGTTGAAAAAGCAGCAGGCGGCAGAAATAAAAGAGTCGTATGAAAAAGAGCTAGAGGCCTTTCAGCGAAAAAACATGAGGGAGATGGAGGAGCTGAAGAAAGAACATGAGCTGGAGCAGGTGAAGAAGGAGAAACTGGCAAGAGATTGGGAGGAGGCCTACAGACGAGGGATGGAGGAGAATGCTAAGCGGGAGAAGGAGAGGAAGATACAAGAGATGGTGAAAGTGATGGAGATACGTAGAGATGAGGAGGAAAAGAGGGAAGCCCTTCAAGGAAAGCTTGACAAAGTTACTGAAATGCTGGAGAAGCAGGCTGAGCAGGAGGAGAAAATGAGAAGAGAAATGGAAGAGAAAATCCAAAAGGATAGAGTGGAAAATGAAAGGAAAGCAAGAGAGAGGGAACTTCAGCAATTACAGAAAGAGCAGGCTATCAAGCAGAGGGAGGAGATGAAGAGAGACGCTTTGCAGAAAGAGCTGGAAAAACTCACCCAGAACTTGGAGGAGCAGCGCAGGAAAGAGGAGCAGGTGAAAAAGCAAATGGAGGACCTGCTCAGAAGTGAGAGAGAGGAGAACCAGAGAGAAAGGGATATACAGATGGAGAATCAGAGAGCAGAGAAAATGAGAAATGTGGCCCTCAAGCAGGAGCTAAAGATCATCCAGGCGAAAACTCAGCAGCAAAGAATGAGGGAACAAAACCTCAAGAGACAGCTGGAGGAGAACCTGCGGAGCGAGAGGGAAAGGTGTGACAAGGAGATATCTACGTTGAGAAAGCAGTGCAACCAGAAGTGTTCAGAGGTGTGCAATGAGACAATGAAGAAGTCTGTAGAGAGACACAGCACCTTGACAACTGTGACAGGATATGTGCAGGAAATGGGACTGGTTGGGCTGAATGCAGCTTTAGAGAGTGTTGGAGCTCCCTGCTGTATACAGTAACAGCCTGAAGACTTCCACAGTGTATTTCCAGACCCATCTTTTTCATGCAAACTCTATGTGTGCTGTGACCTTAACTACCTCACAGCTACTTATTATTCACTGACATCAAGGTACAACATGCTGTGACTTTTTAATTATTATTATTAGATTCACACATTAACTCACGTTTAGGAAAAGAAAGGACATTCATTCCCATGTGAAAGCAATTTCATTTCAACAAATGGATTTAATTCCAGTGTGTCCTAAATCAGCAAAAGCACAAAAATAGAACAAACTCTCAAAAATGATGGAGATAATCTGATTATCAACTCCCCGCCCTCAGCTTCGGACTGTCTGTGTCCCTCATCTAACTCTGTATTCAAACAAACACCCTGTTGCCATTAATAAAGATCAAATATTGCTCGAGTGCTATTTCAGTGTTCCTCACCGATGTTCCAACTTCAGTTGTGCCATCTGGTTCCGTCCCCAGTCAGAAAGTCTTTTATTCACAGCAGCACGTCCTGTGTGTCTCTGAGTGTGTGTTTATTTGTGCGTGAGTGTGTGTGTGTGTGTGGGGGGGGGTATAAATTTTTGAGTGCACTGTCACAGAAGTATGTTGTCTGAATACTGACCAAAGGTAGCAGGTAGAAGAGGGGCACTACTGTTACAATATGCTGTCTATAAAATGAAAGGAACAGTTTGACATTTTGGGGAACATGCTCATTTGAAGCTGTGAAGCTGCCACCAGCAGTCAGCTTAGCTTTGCATTAAGACTAGGGAGGAAACAAGGGGGGAAACAGGGACAAAAAATAGGGGGAAACAGCTAGTCTGGGTCTGTCCAAAGGTAACACAATCCTCGCAACCTCATGGTGATCGTAAGACTCCAGGAAGTTACCGTGGCTGGCCATAAAGCCGAAACTTAACCTCCCATAAAACCACAACGTGCCATTCATGCACTTTGGTTTTTGTACAGATTAAACGACACAATGTATTCATCTGACATCTCTTGAGGTGCTGATTTTGTCAGCATTCGACCGATCCAGCCTAGCAGTTTTCGACATTTCCAGTCCTTGTGAGTAAAAGCATTTCCCATAAGGGTAAAATGCTACCTTTAGTCCTGTAATAATTGATTTTTCAGCTTGTGCGCAGAAACATGCTGTGAGCACAACACTGACATATCATCAATTTTTAAGTTAAGTTTTAAAACATGACTTCATTGACAGTCTGGTAGTCCAGAGGTTCACATGTGCACCACTGGATAACTATAAGTATAACCATGTTGCCCCTGGTTTGATCTCAGCAGGGGTTCTTTGTTGCATACTTCCTGTCTATAGCTACATGGCAAGGTGTCCAATGGTGTTACAATGACAAATAAATGCTATTACTTCAAGGTCACACACAATTATTTACATATTAAACTTGTAAGAACATTGTTCATTTGGTTGGACACAAAGCCAGTTGCAGAGTACAAGACATGCCTATAAGATGTCCTCCTTGCTCTCTGTGATTGGTGTTTATGTCTGATTAGTGGGAGTTCCAGGTGGGTCCCTGTGAGGGGAATTAAATGGGGGATCATCTGTGGATGGCCCGCGACTTTCTGCATCACATCTGTGAAGACTTCTGAATTGCTGTTGAAGATGAGGAGCTAAGGGGTACTTCAGTAAGTTTAGACTACTGAGTTACACACACACTATCCAATGCTCTTGGTGCACTGTTTTCTGAGAAATTACAGTTCCACAAGACAAGATAAGACTTTATTGATGGCACACTGGGAAATTCTCTTGTTACAGCAGCAGAATAAATAGGCAAAGTAGAAAACCGAGCAATAAATAGCCAATAGTAAAGATACAAAATAAAATCAACAATAGATTAAAAAAAATTAAAAATAAGAAGATAATACGAAGCATACAGAAGGCAGAGCAGATGTCACTCTCAGCACCTCCATGTCTATGATCCACATGATGGCACCGACAACATGGGTCGCCTCATGAGTCAATGCTCTTCCAGCCTCTTTGGCTTCTCTACAGCCACAGCCAGTCATGTTAGTGTTCACATCCCTGGCCATATCAGTCATATCGGAGGGGCTGTGGGTACTTTGAGGACAGATGCCCTGCTGCCAACTGGGACCCTTACAATGTGATGAAAGCCTGGGTTGAAACCTGTCTGCTGGAAAACCCTGAGGAGGACGATGATGAGGGAGAGACCATGGCTTTCTAACCAAAGACGCCACAAAGTGCAGGAGTTTTAAAGAAATCTCACACATTTGCTTTCAAATGCAGATTCTTGTGTTCCACGAATGAGGTAAAAGTTTCAAATAAAAAGCTAAATTAAAGTCACATCGGGTCTGTTTTTTCCTGCAAACACACACTGAGTCGAGTCAAGTTTATTTTTACAGACAAAAATAGCATTTTTTTAGAAATACAAAAGCTAGACAGTTAAACATTTAAAACACTGTATGACAAGCTCTTTGTCAGGCAACAAGGATTATCATAGGTCATGTTAACAAGACCAGTCCATAAGGTCCCAGTGAAATAACTCCATTCAAAACAGAAGTCTAATATCTCTTGTTCAAGGCGGATAGGAGAGAAGTGAGGTGTGATTGAAGATGTCATCTTTGCTTATCATTTACTTACAATTTAGCTCCTTTTTTTCTTAGCTACACCCTGTGAAAGTTATATCCAGTTACTTTTAGATACATATATGGATATATGAGTTTGTTCTCCCACGTTTTATCTTATTCTTTTCAGTGCTACCTCCAAGTTTTCTTTTATTATTTGTTTACTTCATTCCTTTCTATCTTATTTATTTGTATAGTAGTTTTATTCTGTTTCATTTTCAGCACTTTTATGTGCCTGATCATATATAATCATAGTGCTGAAATATAAAGCACCTTGTTAAGCAAGGTGTATAAATAAAACTCATAATTGTAGTCTGATGTCCTGTTAACAGCACTTTATTTAAGCCACTCCTGAACAACAAAAGCTCTGGCTAATGTTAAAAGAGGGAGAATATTAAACAGTAATGCTGGATGAAATCACTGAAAATGGCTTTACATGTTTTTCTTTTCTCAGGTGGCAAACTTCTCTCAGCCCTGCGCGTCTTTGTGCTGTGTTGTCAGCAGTGAGGACCAGCTGGTGGTGGATGTGGTCCCCAGTAAATCTGCTCTGCGCTCAGAGCAGCAGCACACATCAGTGAGGAGGACGCGCACTCTTTTTCCCTTTTGTTTTTTTCTGTCAATGGTACGAGTGGATGGCATTTCTGTCCTCGTAGTTTGACAAATGGACAAGCGCAGGACCAGGCAATGAATAACACAACCGGCTTGGCACTGGCAGGAGCTGGCAGCCGGGAGGAGTTACCGGCGCATCGAGCTTTAACGGGCTGCGTCCTGGCGCTGCTTATTATCTGGACGCTTTTAGGCAACTTTACGGTTTGCGCAGCGGTTTTTCGGTACCGGCACCTGCGCGCCAAAGTAACCAACATCTTTATCGTGTCCCTGGCTCTGTCGGACCTCCTGGTCGCCGTGCTGGTGATGCCGTGGAAAGCTGTTGCTGAAGTGGCGGGTTTCTGGCCGTTTGGGGGGTTCTGTAAGACCTGGCTGGCCTGCGACATCATGTGCTCCACGGCCTCCATCCTCAACCTGTGCGTGATTAGTGTGGACCGATACTGGGCCATCTCCAGCCCTTTCCGCTATGAGAGGAGTATGAACAAGAAGGTGGCCTCTGTTATGATTGGCGTGACCTGGACAGTCTCCGTGGTCATCTCCTTCGTTCCCGTGCAGATGAACTGGCACCAGGCGGAGATCGGTGATCCGGCTGCGGAGGATGTGGCGCTCCACGGTAAGAGTGTTGACGGGAGCTGTGATTCCAGCCTGAGCCGCACATACGCCATCTCCTCCTCCCTCATCAGCTTCTACATTCCGGTGGCTATCATGATTGTCACATACACCCGCATCTATCGGATAGCACAGATGCAGATCCGGATGATATCCTCCTTGGAGCGGGCGGCGGAGCACGCGCAGAGTTGCCGAGCGGACGCACCTGAGCAATTTCCTCACCTGCGCACGGAAATAAGTACCAACTCTTATCAGTCTCATACCCGTCCTTATCCCGATACTCGGCACTCTAATCAGTCACACCGGGAGCTCAAAGTGTCCATCAGAAAAGAGACCAAAGTCCTCAAAACTCTGAGCATCATCATGGGCGTTTTTGTTTGCTGCTGGTTGCCATTCTTTGTCCTGAACTGCGCTCTGCCCTTCTGTCCTGGGCCAGAGGCCTCAGGGGCCCAGCGGGGCCCTCACTGCGTCAGTGAAAAAACTTTCGATGTCTTCGTGTGGATCGGCTGGAGCAACTCGTCCCTCAACCCGGTCATCTATGCGTTCAACGCGGACTTCAGAGACGCCTTCCTGCGGCTGCTGCGCTGCCAAGGACGCGGCTGCTGCGCCGCGGTGAGCGCAGCGGTGGAGACCGTGATGGCGAGCAACGAGGCCGGACAGCTGAAGCAGGAGATCCCGCTGAACATGAAGCTGAGCGTCTCATGTACCACGAAAACCGGCGGAAGCGAGGACAGCGGGAACACAACGGTGACCGCGTTTTATCACAGAGGCACAACCTCGGAGCAGGTGACGGACACTGAGGATAGTAACGACAAAGCCAGACTGACCCAGATACCGATTTAAGTGGTACAATTTGTGAAATCACATGTCGCGAGGTCAGGAAAAGTATGCAAAGAAGCAGGTGAAGCAACAAAGACTTTGTGGGTTGAAATGTTGCATTGTAATATTAAGTGTGAGGACTACCTCTCCTTTTTCTTTATCAGGACATAGACAGGTCCAGGTGGGTCAATAAACTGAGGCCCAGTGGCAACATTAGCATCGGAGAGATGTTAGACTGTGTTCTACAATTATTTTCCTGTCGTACAAGTGAAATCAAGCAAGCAAGAAACTTAAAGGAAAGAAGCAATTTCATTTTCCCTCTACAAATCCTGAGTTATTTTCTAAGAAACAGCCATAAATGACAAGCTAGTTTATAGTGTTTTCAGTCTCAGATTAGAATTAATTTTGTACATAATAAAACACTTTAAATTCACATTGCTGAAGTAAAGTATGCCTGATTTCAAGAGAAATCTCAAATGAAATTAAACAGCAAACAAGTAAAAATATCTCATCCATTTTAGTTGAAAAACACTGACATTTAGATTTTGAGGATGGACATTTGGTGCCGCCAGGCTTCTATTCAAGCCGCCACAGACGGAGAGTTATCAGAGGTCAGGATTTCTCTGAATCTCTAGAAATGGGATTATGTAACTGACTCACATTAGCACCCGTCAGCTGTGCCTCATGGTGGATGCACTGTGCACTCTGCTTCCCCTGAAAGAAACAAACATAAATAATTTGTAAAGGTTGTTCCTGTGAAAGACGCCCTGACCAGTGAGAACACAGAAGCTTTTACCGTGACAACCCTCAAAAACGCAAGATGTGATTACTTTCTATGCAGTGAGGCTGATGCAGGAACAGGGACAGGATTAGTTGGAGGTCCGCGGTCTCACATTCTGCTCTGGGATGAACTTTCCACAGATTAACATCTGTTCATCTTTGTTTAATGAGACTTCCTTGTTGGTATTAAATATGTTACAACCTCACAGAGCCAAAAGCCTTAATGGAGCCAGCAAGAATTATGATTCCATCTAGAGCTGAAAATATTTTGTTGGTGGTTGTGATTACATTACTGTGAAAAAATAAAGAATTGTTCCGTAGGGAGATAAACCTTTTTGTTTGACTAAATTAGAGGAGACAATCAATACCAGGGTTAAGCAGTACAGGCTATCTTATAGCCTAGCACAAAGACTGGAAACAGGGGGATACAGCTAGCATTGTTCTAGCTAGCTGTAGCTTCTAGCTATGGTATGTAGCACATTTACCTTGGTCTTCATCCACGTTTTGAACCTGCGTCCTGAAAAGAAGTTAATTTAAATGAATTTATCACCTTGCGTGTCAAGCAGGTCAAAGCATTGTTGAGATTTGAGAGGTGTTTGGGTGTGTCTTTGGAGATGCATAATTTTAGCTTTAGATGAGAAGACTGATACCACACATATCTGTAAGGTACTTATGAAAAACGGCTAGCAGCAGTTAGCTTAGCTACGCATAAAGAGTGGGAGTGGGGAAATATCCTAGTTCTGTACAAAGGTAACAACATCCACCTGCTAGCATCTCTAAAGCTCTCATTTCTTCAATTGACAACAAAAACAGAAGTATAAAAACAACAATATGCTGTTTTTATAGGGGTTATGTGCTAGGCTATTTCTTGACCAGGAGCAGTTGCCAGGCAACCAGTGGAGACTCCAGGAAGTTGCCCTTACTCCCAGCTCAGGACAGAGTTAGGCTCGGTGTTAGCCTGTTTCAACAAGAGTTGCAGCGGTATACTGCTTTATACTGTGGTATGACTTTTATCATACCATGTACATTTGCTTATCTGGTGTTGGATTCTACCTTATTAGTGTTATTTAAAAAAGTTTCAAGTTTATATCACGTTTCATGACTGTCAGGTGATAATATTTTGCGACTTTATGAAATAAATGTGTTTTCATTCTTTAAAGGGTTATTGTGACTGATACTACAACTTCTACTACTACTAGTACTATTACTACTAACAATTTTGTAACACCATATACTGTGATATTTTCGGAGACAGTTGTCAGTTTTGGGAGTAACACATTACAAAGTAAAACATTACTATAATTCCATTATTTTTGGTGGTAACTGGAAATGTAAATTACTTTATAAAATTAAATAGCACAACTACAATTACTGAAATTTAAATGGGCTTGTTTCTCGTAACCTTTGTCTTACCTGAAAATAACAACTGCAGAGTATAGCAGACAAGCACAGCCTATTCCCCGGATTTCATGTTTTATGATCTAATGTCACCTGACTTTACGGTATAGAGTGAAGAAATTGTGGTTCATCAAATATAATTATTAGTAAACTACTGTAGCAAAGCTTGGTTAGCATGTACATCCGGGATCCTGGGGACTTCTACCAAATCTGACTGTCTAACCAAGACAATACAAGTGTAACTTACAGGTATAGGCTAACTGTCATTGCTGCCCTCTGGTGGTTGGGAGTATGAATAACTCCTATCACTATCAATGGGGACAGCGCTAGATGACACAAAAGTAACACAAAATGTACTTTTTCCACTAACTAATTACTTTTATTTGTAATGAAATGACTTTTGAGAGAAGTAACGAGTAGCTGACTAATTTTCAACAACTTGCACAACACTGGTTATCGTACTGCGAAAATCTCATATGCATTGCGACCCTAGTTTCCAGTCTTTATGGATAAAGATGTTATGGATAAAGACTGGAAACTAGGGTCGCAATGCATATGAGATTTTCGCAGTACGATAACCAGTGTTGTGCAAGTTGTTGAAAGCTAAGCTAACCAGCTGCTAGCTGCAGCTAGATTGCCTATTTACCATGGTCTCCACATCAAACTCTTGGCAAGAATAATCATATTTCTCAAAAACACTGATGTACAGTACACCACATATTATGGATCAGTGCAACAACTGCAGTTATAGACAATCCTTATTTCCAATTTCACTGAAAATGTATGCAGTTAAGATACGTACTATATTTGTATTAGGCACCAGTGATAACATGTTTGTGTCTGTGTTTATTCCGATTATGCAGGAGTGAGGAAACACAGAGATATACAGTATACTGTATAATTGTATCCAGAGGGGAAGTGTGTGCAGCCTTATGGTACTCACTGTGTAATGGGCTTGTAACCTACATAGGACATCAGCTAAAGGCGTCTCCATATGTATGTATGAACAGTCACCATACCAAAGATGATTAATAAAACAAAGGTTAAATAAATGTTTTAAAATGTGTCTCCCATTTACAGTGGTTGCATGTAGGTTACTGAGTGAGGAAAGTTATTATTGGCCTCACTGGAGTTCAAAGTATGTAGGGTCCTTTCTCTGAGGAATGACAAAGTGATTACATCTATTAAAATTGACTGATTGTCCTTGTTTCATTCTTTCTCCATTTCATTCTCATGTCACCCAAAAGGAGCTCACTGCATTAACAAATCTCTCAAGGTAGTTGTGTTCGCCTGGGGAAGCTTTTAATGGGCCACACCTGCCCACCTTGAATGTACCAAAGTTAAAGGGGCCCTCAAGGCTGCAGTCCAGACGGAAAGAGAGAGAGACACACACTGAGACGGAGCTGTTAATCGATTTGTTAACTCATCTAGCAAAGGTACTATAACTACTGCTCTGAAGCCTCAGCATGCAGATATTTTCACTTCATACATTTATCCCATTTTAACATTGCCAGAACAGACTATGACAGCAAAAAAAAAAACTCCCCATGTTTAGAGTGTAACAGCCTATTCAGAGAAAAACAAGAGCATCAGTTATTATAGCAAACGGCCAAACGCCCTCTAGTGGCTGCAGGAATGATATTGCCTGTTAGGAGCAAAGGGTGAGGCAGTGTGATGCTGATGCAGAGCCACAAAAAAAAAAAAAAAAAAAACACCTCACGGAAGTGGTGTAGGATAAAGTTTCATTTTTATAACCTGGATGTCTTCCTGTTGTTAGAGGTGACAGATCAGAAAATATATTTTTCAGGACATGAACCAATGATGTATATAGTTGATTAAAATGGAGGACTTGTTGGCTTATGTACAGAACAGAACATGTTGATAAGGATGGGGAAAATTGTGGTCATGATCAAAACAATAAGTAACAAATGTTGATTTTCTGTAAGGAAACTAAAACAAATAGCAGTCTCCCATGTTAAAGTCCAATGCTTTGTTTACCCACCCCCCCATTTACAACAGTGTCACATTGCCTCCACCTTTGCTCCTGTTGACAGCAGTCTGTTCACCTGGTCAGTCGATACCTTATCAAGTAAATCTAATCAGAGGTTATTTTGAGGCGTCTTTATACATGAATGATGCTCTCCCAGTCACAGAGCAAGTCCCAGTGAGCGAATTATGTTGCATTTAAGTGTACATTATGTTTATGTTAGCAGCAGTTCTCAACCCTATAAAATGAAGCAATGGGTTGTTTATGACCCCTAGTCAAAGGGTCAATGAGCTGCCAAAGACTTTGATCTTAACTGATCTCTGATTGTGTCATTTGAAACAGTACAACAATCAAATACTAACAAGAAAAGAAGGAGAAATTGGAGATTATAGGAAAAATACTAAAGATTTTGTGTAGCAGGTTATTCTGTTTTTGTTCCTGTCTTCCTGATGATGTTACAAATCCTCCAGATTTATGCTGCAACCTTGTAGAACAGTGTCCTCCAATGTTTTTGACTTGTGACCTGTAAAAAAAGAAATCAACATTTATTTGTTACCCCTCATCTTAGATTGAAGTTGTCTGAGCTGTGAGAACCACATATCTCTAGTTTGCTGTTTTCATCTTTGTGACCATGAATTTTCCAGCAAATCCAACTGGGTTTTTAAATAATTTATTAGGCTTAAGAGTTCAGAATCACCACATTTGAAGATTCTTGGTTATCATTGGATTGGAAAGGCATGAAAAACTGTAATCGGAAAAGGAAGTAACTGAAGCTGTTAAATTAAGTGTATCATAAAGTGGAAATACTCAAGTGAAGAAGAAAAAATATAAACAATGTTTTCCACATCCTTGTAAATATCTTATTGAATGAACAATGTGCATTTTTATGTTATAGATACTGACTGAGGGATTTGCGTTGACCTCCCATGTATTGTCTTCATCTTCTGATCCAGTTTGTAAAGTATTTCTGTCCAAAAGACCTTATAATCCCCTGTGGTCTCTTTGGGGACATGGGATCAAGTTGTTGCATTCTTTCCAGCAATAATCCTGGACCTCCAGAGGGGAGAGGTCCCTGGTCTCATCTGATCACCGATATATGGAGAACACATTCAGTCAGATTTAGCCCTGGCTTACAATCATGTCCATACACACACAACTCTTATATAAATGATCCAATTCTTTACATCCTGTATGTTTCTGAAGGCTCAGGGCAAATCTGAAAGTGTCGACACTGTGTATGTGTGTGTTTTATTTATGAGTGTGTGTGTTCCAAGTCAATGAATCTACGTGTTTCTGGCAGAAAAAGGAATTAGGTCAGACAAGATTAGCAAACCGGACAACATTTAGAAAGGAAAAAGGAGAGGCGGGAGGGAGAGAGTGAACTGTAAAGTATGAATAAGAGGACAGAAGAAATATGAGAATTTAAGTGAGAGATATGGAGATTTTTAGGGTCAGAGGAAATGCAGGTGCATAAAAAGTGAAACTAGTGAAACCTAAAATAAGACGGAAAAGCTACGCAACAATTAACCCCTTCATCCATTGTGATGGATGCTGATATACAGTATATTGCTCTCAGCCACTGAAAATGCACTGTTTTAATTTGACTTTGGCCTAGACACTAAGTAACCTGTGTTATATTTAACCAATTAATAGTTGTTTTGACCCAAGTTACCATGTTTATTCTGTAATATTTCACTCATAAAGTGCACAGCTGGTACATCTGTAGTGGGGAAAACCCACCATAATCTATATGATATTTTATACTGACTCATTCAAAATGTCCATTGTAGTGGACATGCAAAAATATTACAAAGATATGTGTTTACATACAAATTAATTTGATTTAGCCTCAGTTCTACATGAGTGAAGGTTAAGAAAAAAAATCTGAAGTGTTAAAACAAATAGCTGTGAAGGATTTAAAGTATGAAACTTAGAGATGGATGGAAAACACATGGGAAAAGACTTTGTTAATAAGACGTAAATACTTCCAGCGGACGGCCACATGTGGTGGGTGCAGCTGGGAGTGCACAGCTGGCTGCCGCTTCTCATTCCTGCTGCTGCATGAAGCAGTTGAATTATTAGTGCAAGGCGTCAGGACGCCCGCCACCCCACTCTCACAGGGTCCTTCTAACCTCTGAAAATAGATCAGAGAGACGCAGAGAGAAAGAGGAGTCATGGTTGGTATCTTGCTGGTCTGAAAATAACCCTGATAGGTTCAAGAAGGTGGTGAAATCTAGTGGCAGAAATCAGACACTGCTTTCACTAAGTCAGAGCACATTTACTCAAGTATGCTTAAGTACAATTCTAAGGTGTATTGTCAGGGACCAAGCAGTAAGGAAATGAGGAAAACAGGCAGTTGATGAAAAAGAAAGGGTTTTTATTTCCCCAAACAAAGATGCGAACAATATAAACCAAGAATTCAAAAATCACAGCCTATAAAAGATGTCAACAAAAGTTAACTCTACTTAAAATGGCAACAAACAGGATGTTAACTTAACAAACTGAAAGATAAGGGAATATATATATACCGGTTTGGCCAAACCAATAAACACAAAAAGGGGTAACAAAATGGACATCAACTAAAACTAATGTAAAGGAAAACCTAACTAAACCTAAATCCCCCCCTTTGACATGGCTGGAGATGGTCTGGTCTGGTGAGCTTGCCACAGGATTTAATGGGTCCAGCCCCTTGGCCATACCTTTTGCCTCTCCCAGATGACACCTCCCACATGCAGCATGGTAACTCAAAAGAAAGAAAATATGATTAATATAACAGCAAAAAACAAACAAAATAAAAAAAAACGTACAATGTGAAAATGTGTGCACTCAATTTAAACAGTGTAAAGCTAAATGAAAATAAAGACATTATGAATCAAATAAACTGTGTAGTGTGGACATGAATTGTTTGGGGTGTGGTTGACTGCAAATTAAATGAACCAGGTTGAATGCAAATTAAAACGTGTCCTGAAAGTAAGTTGAGTGTGTGCACAGTCTTACCAAAACCTGTCCTGTGTGGCTTTGGCCATCACATATATGTACTGTACTTACAGAGAATGATATAGCACTTGTTACTCTTCTAAATTAATTTGATCATTTAAATTAGTGATTATTCTGCATATTCAGATTAACAATACAAAATATAGTCATCAAATAAATTATGATGTATGATTATAGGACACGATTAGAGAAGACTAATTTTCTTTTTCTTTCTTGAGATAATTTTAAATATGATTTTAATGTGACCCGTGACCCGACACAGTGGCCAGACATCGCTTTTCTGGACATCTACGAATATTTGAATCACAAAGTTAAGTGTTGTCTGTAAGTAACCAACCTGTTGAACAGGAGTTTTGTGAAATCCTGCATTTAAACTGAAACTTTTTGTGAAGTATTGAAATACTGCAGCAGCAATCTGTGAAGTCACCCTGCGTCACTGGAGTCACTGACTGTCTGGGATCTTTTTTATTGTCTATTTCTTCTACTTGTTCTGTCTCTGCCTCTCCTTTTTGTTCTGCTGTTGCAACAAGTGAATTTCCCTGGCGGGGGGCCCATAAAGTCTGATCATGTAAGACTTACCAAAATAAAAGTCTTACATTGTCAGAATCACGATGAAAGTGAATAGAAGGAATAAACATTTCTAATTCTTTGGTTATGTAGTAGAGCCTTGTACATGTCCTGCACAGATTTCTTGTTTCGAAGCATTCAGCTGAAAAGCTAAAAGACATTCTGTGAATCAGAAGGCTCAGTGATTGAAACTGACTGAACTGAAGAGACGAACACAGCACTTCAAAAAATTATGCCTCAACACATCACAACCTTGCAGCCTCGACTTGCACAGTGTCACACACTGACAGAACTAAGTGCTGCTTCTGATATCACTCAAATGCTTTTTGAACTGAACTAGTTTACTCTTCAGGACATGTTTTTTGCTTTTGGGTAGCCGAGGGCAGCAAATGTTACACAATCATGTACACCATTCCAAAACCAGCATCAACACTCCATACAGCCGAAAGGATGTCTCTTTCAAAGATACTGTATTCCCTGTAGTGTCCTGGGAGTTGAAGCAGGTGGAAGACTTTGGGAATCTGTTCTTCACCACTTCAACATCCCAGTGTCTCGGAAGCACATTCCAGACCACCCAGAACTGCACAGGTTTCCCAGGCAGCTTTGGTAAGGCTACCGCAGGAGAGGAGAACGTGCATTTTTGTGTTATTGCCTAAAATGATTTTGTGACATCTTTCATTCATGCAAAAACAAAAGGGTCACCACAATCATTCGTCTTCATGTATGCTTTGGGTTGTTACTCTAACTGTGAACCCACAGTTCAAGAGAAGATTCGAGGGAACACACTCCTGGGACGCCAACAGTCATTTCTCTGTGCCCATTACAGAGCTCCAGTTAAATAACCTGTGAATGACCACTACAGTGGGTACACATTTACTTACCATTCATAAATGTGTGAAGAAATGCTATGATCCTTCATGTATCTTCCAAAGAGACCTCACTGTCTTAAATAAATCCTCACATATCTGGCATTTTTGCATTAAAAAAAATACTACAATGATTATTTGACAAGTAAAATAGGTACTGATCCATTTTCAGTCAAACAACTAATCATTGCAGCTCTACACTCATGTTCATTGTAATGGCTGCCTGAAAGTAGAAAATAAGACCAATGTCTTATGGAGGGGTGCTTTTGACTTTGTGCATCTCCACATGGTGGCTCAGTGTCTCCTTGAGACCCTGTGTCATTACTGTTTGACTTGTCTGGAAATTCTTCCAAGGACTTGCAAAATATTTTCATCACTTCTGTCCAGTTTGTCCAGCTGACGAATCCTGCTGCAGAATGATGTATTTACAGAAATAAAGGAATGCAGAAATACAGAAAAAAATGTCTGTAAATGTGGCATTTATTTATGCATTTTTTGTCTTACCTGCCTACCTGCCTGCCTACCCATGCATCCATCCACTCTCACACTCACCACCATTCCATTAGTGGCCTGAGGTGGGCACTCAGCAACTTGCAGCCCACCTCCGGGATTTTGGTTCCTCACCCAGTGCTGATGCTGCCATGCAACTGCATGCTGCAACGGCAGAGTCAGTGTAGCAGGTAAAAAAACCCCCTGCTCTGTCCATGTATAAGTGTAAAGGGGTGAGCCCAACTCCACCTAGTAGGCAGCACTCCACCTCCTGCACTAGCTGTGGTTCCTTCCCCACCAGAGAATTGATGTTCCACATCCCAAGAGGTATTCTGATGGAATATTCCCCTTCTGGTGGTCAGAAGGCCAAGGTCCCCGAATTTGCCCATCAATAAAAGTAAGATCACTGCCTGTTTGGGGTCATTAAACAACTAAAATGTGAAAACCACAATTAGCAACAGGAAAAAGGAGCAAAATGAGCAAATCCACCTAATGTTCAAGTGATGCAACAGAAGTTCACTGTGAGCTAAACCACAATTAGAGTCAAAGCAATAGTTTGTGCACTCTCACAGACTCCAGGTGACAATGATATCATCGCAGACTGTCAGAGTGGCAGGTTCCCAACAACTTCCCAATGCAGCACTGGAACCTGGGAGCAATCTTCCACTACCAGGGAACCTCTTTCAGCTCTTTAAGGTAACTTAGCTGTGAACTCACCCCGATTGTTGGATACAACGCTGAACATGTGTGTTCGAATCAATCATCACACTTCTGCTCTCAGTCTGTCGACCTGGCAAATGACAAAAAGTTAACCAAAGCGACTGGTGGAGGCCTGGGAGGGAGAGAGATGTTAGAGATTAAGCCACTTTAATACAAGCAACAGGCAGAGAGAGGTGTCACAGCTGAAGCCATTTAGATGTCAGTTCAGGGTTATTTGCTACACTAAACAGTTCTTTGCAATTAAAATGCAATCCAACAGATGGCGCTATTGTTCTATGTATTCAACCAAAACATCAAACATTGGGCTTTTTGGATGCTTTTTCTTTTATGGCATTGTTATACATAGAGTAGAAAGAATGACAGGAAATGAGAGAGAGAGAGAGATGCAGGGACATGAAATGGAGAAGATGCAGTTCATGGTCTGCGTCTTAACCTCCACCTATTTGAGTGATGCCTTGTAGGAAGGGAGGTGATTTGAGGGTGTCTTTGTTGCTAAAAGCCACTAGCTTTTGCATCCTCTTTGTCCAATGAGATGTTCTGTCAAAGCCCTGAGCTGAAGATTGCACCCGTGTGACTATTGTTATCCAGGTCACCTACCTGAGAGAAACAAAGACAGGTGTGTCCACTGTGTAGTTTTGACCTTTGACCTCACTGGCTGTGTAGTCAGTTTTGTCCATGAAGATTAGATTGATGTAAGAGGTATAAATATAGATTGCTTATATGTCAAATATTAGCAAGTTTCATCCAAGTTGCTGAAGTTGCTCCCCTAAATACAACTCAAGGCCTTCCTGCTACAGCACAAATTAATTTCTCATGAAAATAGTACATTTTTAGAATTTTGGGCAAAAGTACACAAGTATAGTTTAAGAAATATATATAAAGAAACATTAAATGACACAGCCGGCATATTTTTCTCTATATTTGTTTCATTGTAAACAAGCCCAAGAAAAGACCAAAACCAACAGTTCTTCCCTAACATGTCCCTAACATGTCTCTCAGCCTCAAGCAAATTTGTTCCCACTGAAGATGTAAAATGTATGATGTATAGTTTCATTTATAAATAAGGGCAAAATAATTCACGAAATAAAAAGAGCTGTAGTTTTTAGGAAATGTTACTGAAATGTTAGGACCAAATAATGGATTTTTTTAGGGACTATTTGCAGCTGTGGATTAATATACATTTGGTAAGTCAGTCAGTGTATACAGCAGCAGGGCATGTGGGATTAACTCAAAATAACCTACATTGCCCACATTCATCATCATGAAGAACCATGTCACCTTTTTGGTGTGTTTTTAATAGTTTTTGGTAAAATTTTGAGGTCCGCAACACAGAGGAATGAGATATTTCAGGTTTTGGTGACAACACTTTGTTAGTGGGAATAAGTTAAGACCAGTAAGAGTAAGTAACATAAATATAATGCCAGCTCTATCCTTTATAGAGGAAGGTTAAATGTCTAACTAGAGACCGGGAGGAGATGAAAAGAGGTAATAGTGTGGATGAAAACATTTACACACAGTCCCTGCTGTATTCTCCATCTGATGCATCGTGTCTTTAAGTAATAATGGATGCTCACCGTCCTCATTATTATGCTTTGAAACTTTAATAATCGTTATCTTATGTTGAGGGGAAACGTTTCTGACTTGGACCTCTTAGCGTGACAAAAAAAAAAGCAAAGGTGAGGAGTGTGAGGTAAATATTGTGTTTAATAAACAAACATCAGTCAGGGAACTGACATTAGTCTGGGGATGGAGAAGAGGGGGAATATAAAGCACAATGCACATGTGTAGAGGTGGGGGGACATATTTATCTGTTACACAAGGTGCCCCTGTACAGTAGGAGCAGGAAGTTCTATATAACATACAGATCAGGATCCAAGTCTACGGTACAAAAACTTAGCAGCAACATGTTAACGTCGGAGACCAAGGGACTAACAAAGTAGTTTCATTTAGAAAAAGTCACAGTATTCTTTAAGCATAAATTTGTTAAAAAGGTAAAAACAGTTCTAAGCATCCTCTAGGGTCAATGCTACTCACAAGATTTGTGTGTGAAATACGTAGGTAGGGAAATTATCTATACATTTATACTCTAATATAAAGACCTTCTGGTAATGGCACAGTACAAACTCTCAGGAAACGCGACAAAAATATACAATGTCTTCACGTCACATTTGCAGTTTAAAATGTAACTAAGGTCTCTGGCAAGCACAATAGTTTCAGTGATCAAAAAAACACGTTCTCTTCAACCAAAATAAAGGACACCATTTTGTTAGTTCAGCTATCTTGACAGATTATGTCTTTTTAATACAAAAATAAGGACAAATATAAATTAATATATATTAAAAGAATCAGATTGATACATAGGGGATCTACTGAATAAGTACAGGTATTTATGATACAATAAATACTTGTCATTCATGACTGGGGGGTAGATAAACAGAGAGTAGTGTACTTAACCTGGCAGGTAATATGTATAACTTCTACAGGTGAGAGCATTTGGATGTGTGTGTGTGTTTGTGTTGTTCAGTAGCTGTAAAAAATAACACAAGTTTGAGCACAGCTGTGTGTAGGATCGTGCACACAGTCTCAAGAGGGTTCAGGAGGCCTGTTAAGGGAGACCTCAGACTACAGTGGTGGTTTCTGGTGTTGTAGGGGGTTATCGCTGCCCTCCGTCTCCCATGCCTCAATGCAGCACCTCCCAGTGGTGAGTCTGTGGTACTACCAGTTAAGGTTACTCCTAAAACACACAACTCACAGACAGGAAGCAGGAAGTCTAGAGGAGGCGGTCAGCCGTCAGTGAGCGGTCAGTCCTCCAGGGAAGAGACAGTGTGGCACACCATTGGAGTCATCATGACCAACAAAAAAGAAGTAGATGTAAGGAAAAAGTCAACTCTTGTGTTTTTTGTTTTTTTTTTTTGTCTTTTTCTCCACTTCATAATAAAAAATAAGTCTGTTTTTGTACTTTACAATACAATTCAACATCCCCACCGAGGAAGCATCAATCATCAGTCCAGCACTGACAAGAAAAGAAACTCTTTTTTAGTTGTTTCTCTTGTTTTTTTTGCCTTTTTTTAAGGGTTTTTAAAAAAACAGGGTTGGTGGGGTGGGGGGTTGTGGAGGGTGAAGGGTGTTTTCAGGATGACCTTGGATAACGGGGGACGGGGATCAAGTAAGGCGGGCAGGAACATAAAACATATCTGAGGGGAGGAAATCTGCAGAGGGTGTTGTCTCTTTTTTCTTTGTGTTTTTTTCTTTTTTATGAGGAACACTTTGTACAGCCACACTTGACCACTTTCTCCACTTCCTGGACGAAAGAGGAGCCGTCAGTGCACTGGAAGGTGTATTTCCTGCGTTTGCTGCGGAGGGGGGTGCAGCAGGTGCCCTGTCCCTCTGCTCCCCCCGGGCAGCTGCCCCGACACTCTAGACGGGAGACCTTCTCCTGGGTTTGGCACGCCGCGTAGCCTTGCTGTCTCTGGTAGACATCTCGGACCCGTTCCCCTCGGCAGGCCACCTCTGCGGGCATGAGGAGGGAGCAGAAAGGTTAAAAGGGAGCCACGCTTTTTACTGTTAAAAGCAACAACGTCACCACGACAACAGTGATCCTAATGGTGAACATAACAGTGAGGACAAGAAGAGGACAGTAACACCATGAGGGATGACACATGCAGAAATCCCTTGCTATAAAACAAAAATATTGTGAAGCATTGAGAAAGTTGCTAGTATCAAACAAAACTTCAAGAGATTTGGGAAACTAGCGCAGAAATCAGGCCACAACATGATGCACGATTAAACTTGTGAAAGTCAAATGTTCGGTCTTGAAACTAAACTATTTGTCTTTTAGGTCAGTAAAATGTTGGAGTTAATGAGACAGAAGTACTTGTGCTTCTTTACATGTTAACGATATTGGGATATAATCATGCAGTCCACTTTTCAGACTTGTTTCCTGTCAGCTCTAGTTAAACAATAACTTGTATATCTTCCGAAGAAAAACCAAGAGCAGTTAAAACCCTTTAAAGACTTAATGCTCAAACGCAAACTGAGCCTGACAGCACTCTCTGTCTTGCAGTGGTGGAGTTTAACCAAGTACATTTACTTAAGCATTGCATTAAGTACAGTTTTGATGTACTTGGACTTTACTGAGGTATGCTACTTTGTACTTCTACTCCACAACATTTTTGGATTTTAAAGCTTTCCTTCTTTGTTACAACTAAAAAAGGATGCTATAATATTACAGATTAAGCTATCCAGCTGTATATAAAGTCATTAAAACGATTTCCAGCTACAGTATTGAAGTGATGCACACATTAATGAATCGATAATTATAATCCAACAGTATAAGATATGTAATTCTGAAATTAGCCATTCTGTAAAATGAGGACTTTTATTTTGGGTACTTTAAGTATTTTTTATTTTAATACTTTTGTACTGTTTTGAATGCTGGTCTCTTGCATCACAGTATTTTACTGTTGTATTGCTACTTTTACTTAAGGATCTAAATAATTCTTCCACTGCTGCTATCTTGGATCAGAAAAATGTGTTTTTTAATTGTAAAATAAGATATTATGAATTGTTTCTTGAACTGTCATGTTGCTGTGCATAATGTGAAAGATGAAAAATAAAAAGCAAACTACTTCGGCTGCATGTTGCATGAGGTGAAGACAAGGTGAAGCAGGGGAAGTGGCTAGACGTATTATGGGCTGCACTGGAGAACCAAGAACCAAGAAAAAAAAAAAAGAGAACAAAGAGGCGGACAGTAAAATGTGACCAGGCAGTCTCACCTGAGTAATCCCCCGCGAGGGATTAAGAGGAAGATCAGGGGATGCTGAGTTGAAAAAGCAACGGGTTGGAAGCGTTAATGCAGACACACTAAACACTGTTAGACACACACACTGCTCAGAGACTATTGATGAGTGTTAACAATTAACAGACAGCAAAGCAGAAGCTCAGAAGAAGGTCTGTTGAAAGAGACATGCTTTAGATTCAAAGCTTGAACTGCATTAAATATTGTTTTGAGAAGAATGTGAGAGGTGAGTTTATTGTAGACTATGGTCACATTTAATACACACCCAACATACATGCATCTATGCTTTTCTCACCTCTGTCGCACGCCTCTCCTGTGTAACCACTGTTACACTCGCAGTATGCTTTGCCCAGGCCCGACACTCTACATTTTCCATGTTTACAGCGAGACAGACTGCAGGGGTTAGCCGCATCCTGGTCCTGCTCATCACAGAGCACGCCAGCAAAGCCGGGCTGGCAGCGACACGAGTAGGAGTAGGAGTTGATTGGAAGGCAGGTGCCATGGATACACCTGAGGGTGGGGGATGGAGAGACAGGCAAGATTAAAGATGTGGAGAGTGCCTTGCACTCACTGTGGTTTTAAACTCATACCAATCCTGTAGCCACCACACATAGGCGCAGTGGAACAAAAACACTCACTTGTTGCCATCACAGGGGTTGTTGACTTGCTGGTCACACAGTGTCCCCGTCCAGCCCGGGTGGCAGGTGCAGGTGAAGCCGCGATGCCCTGTTGGGTGGCAGTCGCCCTGGACGCAGGCGCCTCTCTGGCAGGGCTGGCAGCCTGGCTCCACCCCGTGGCCCAGCCACTGTCTGGTGGTGCTCTGCGTGGTCCCAGAGCCTGGAGCCCCCGGCCCCAGCCCGGCCCCCAGGTCCTGGAGCTTCCCGTTGATGTAGAGGTTACGGAGGCAGCCGTGGAAGCTGGTGCCGTTGCGGCCGCCTGCGCTATGCTGCAGAGAGGAGAGACCCCCGGAGGCTGAGGCACGTTCTGGCATACCTGGAGGAAGAAAAAAGGGATTAGAAGCATCATCACTGCAGAGGTACAGATCTAAGTGCATATCAGAAGAGCACAAATTAAAAATCAAAATCAAATCAAAATTTCTTTACAATGCAGCTTTTGACAATCAAAAGGATTTAAAACGTGTGCTGTCTCTGTGCTCTCAGTCAGAACATGTGCTGCAGTGTTTTGAACAATCTGCAGTTTATCTTTTTCTTGGGTAAAGAGAGCAGTAATCAAGTCAGCCAGCGATAAAAGGGTGGATTGGTTTCTCAGAACCTTTTCTGTGAGACAAATGGCTGTACTCAAAATGAATCAAGGTACTTTTTTTTTCAAATCAGGCTCAAAATGCACATCAGTGCTACTTGTGGTTTGGTGTTTTGTGCCAGAGATTTTAAGTTGGTCTATCTGGGCCTTTGCTCCAACAGAAAACAATCTTTTTTTTCCATCTGCAGGATATTGTGTGATGATCAAAGCACTGAACCAGTAAAGGAACCAGCAGGAAGACAAATTTGAGAAGAGCACTAAAAGACTCACGTCCCATTATTATGATACATGAATCACACATAAAAAAAACAATGTGAATTAGGGCATTTTTTTTTATAAAAGAAGGTAAAAATACTCCTGTTTCTTTATAACTGTCTTCAAAAAGCAAATGGGAGCAAACAGTGTAATTTTTTTGTTTAAAGCTTTAAGGAAAATGCAAGATTTTCCTAATGAGTACATAAATCTATAATGTTATCACCTCTGACCTGCATGTATTTGTTTGAGTCATTCACACAGAAACACACATGCTGTGCTCAGGTCCTTACCACCCAGATAAAGTGGAGAGTCTATGTTGAGTGTGGACTGTTTGCTGATGGAGTTGATGGATTTGGGCGGCCCGCCATCGATGGACAGAGACAGAGTCTGGTCTGATGCCACCAGCTCCACAGCATGGAAGCTGCCATCATTCACTGTCTCCACACTGAGGGAGAGAGAGAGAGAAAGGAGACTCAGTCTAAACACTTGTATCATCAATCATGCGAGTGTGGCATCACTGAGTGTGGGTACTTCTGCTTGTATGTGCATGTACCTGTATATAGCGGAAGGAGGGTACGATCCGGTATCATAGCTGACCCTGAGGCGTCCCCTGTACAGCTCCATGGCAATGTGATCATTGTCTCCTTTATACAGCAACACGCCACTGTCCTCATCTGTAGCGATCTGAAAACACAGCAGAAAATTTGTATAAACGACATCAAGCAAATAAGACTACCAATACAACAGAGAAAAAGTGACAATAATCATGCAACAACATTTTTTGGCCACCTGGGGGCAGCAGACACAAGCTGTTTCACAACACTGACATATCATCACCTTTTAAGTTGATACGACCCACTCAAGTCCAATATTTACTCTCTTTTACTGTTGTTTTCAATCTCTATCTCTACAAGCCCCATTGTGTGACACTGTCTGTATCTAAAGATGGACGACGTGACAGCTACCCAAAACTGAAACCAAAACTCTTGATCGCCCCCTGGTGGGGGAGGCACAAAGCGAGACTAGTTCTCTGTCAACATCTGAAAGAAAAATGTGGCTGTTTAGTGTCTGTTCGGTGCAGTGGGCCGGACGGCGAAACAACGAGCTCACACCTGTAGGCTGATGTTGGTCTCCGGGGAGAGGAGATTGGAGGGAAGCTGCAGGTAAGACTCGCGGTTGACAAAGTTGACACTGACGAGCGTTTCGCAGCGCTCGCCCTCGTAGCCGTGGAGACACTGGCAGCGGGGGTCTGTTCCCATGACAACGCACTGTGCCCCGTTGAGGCACTCGTGGTTGTCGCAGGGGCTGGTGCGAGGAAGGACCATCGGGGGAGAAAACTCGCAGAATAGCCCGCTGCAACACATGGACACACACATTCAGTACAGCAAGTATGCCTGAAACGGCGTTACATTCATACTTTATATACATAGTATAATGGTGATACATCAATTTCAGTTCAGCTATGTAGCCTACTGTTATGAGCACCAAAGTACTCCTGGTCAGAGTATATAATGAACATCTGGAGGCTTTAAACTGGCTTGAAACTTGGAGTCTCTGTGAGTGTGAACACTTTGTTGTTCAAAATGATATTATATAGATTATATCAAACTGGGTTCTTTGTTGGTGCTTTCAAGGACAGTTCAACATCTGAGAATTGGGAGGTGGCAGCCAAAAAGAATTGCAAGTGGGAAATTAAACCCTGAATGCACCAATGTGGAGGAGAGAATATAAAATAGTTCCTTGTCCCAAAGTTCATAACCACACAATGACAATGCAAGATAGATAGATAGATAGATAGATAGATAGATAGATAGCAATAACTGATGATGAACATAAGGGGGAGCCCCTTCTACACAACATACTGAATGGTGTAAGCAATGTTTTCTCTGGCAAACACAGCGGCAGACAAAGTCAGCAGTGCAACAACACTATAACAGACAGTGTTGGAGAAGAGCTTTGCACTTGTATCTGATCAGTATGTGCGAGCTCCTGCTGGGATGCGCGTCTCACCTGTATCCCTCTGGGCAGACGCAGGTGTATCCGTTGACGGCGTCGATGCACTGACCTCCATTCTGACACTTGTTTTCTTCACAGTCGTCAAAATCCAGCTCACAGTGCTCACCTACGTAGCCTGGTGTGCACTCACACCTAAAATGTGAACACATACAAAATTGAGACAGGAATGCTCGTCAATGCTGAACTTTAATCCTCAGACTGAGCAGCAGGCTTCTTGCTGTTCTCTGTTAAATATATGTCGTCTGCCTGTAGGTGTATTTGGTTTCATTGCTGAAGTTTAAGGCATTTAAACAGTAGTGGTTCCCTCTTAATCCAGACAATCTGCAGGATGTACAAGTAGGATCCCGACAATGACGGTTTCAACATGCCTGATGAAAAGTATGGGCTTCCTGGCATCACGTTTTAAGTGTTAACAACTTTATTCATTTAGCAACAGAGCACACAGAGACTCAGGCACACACTGACCCCCATACTCACTGCAAGGGAGTAAAACTAAAGCAAAGTTCAGATAAAATCTAGACAGAAAATCTTGTGAAGGAGTCCAAATAACACTCCCAACACCTCCTCTCCACACACACACACACACGCGCAGAAACACAGGGTGCATGAAAAAACCAGCAACTCATTTATTTCAGTGTGAGAAATGTTAGTACTTAAATCCTGCAGGAGAGAAACAAGAAATCACTGCAAACTTCACCAACTCTGCATTCATGTACGTGCATTGCTCTGTGTGTGTGCATGCTTGCATGTGTGTGTGCGAGTGTGTGTGTGTGTAGTCCACTCACTTGTATCCCTGAGGGGTCAAAATGCACTTTGAGTCATGCTGACATGGGTTCAGCTCTGGAGCACAAAAATCCAGTTTCTCTTCACATAGCTCCCCTAGGAATATACAAACACACACACACACACACACACACACAGACACACACACACAAATTTAACACCTTTTCAATACTTTGCATACCATTAACAAAAATAATAAATAAAATAGGCACATAGCACAGAACACCTTGATATTTTCCAACTCTAACTCACAGTCTGCTTGTGCATCTTAGTATGATTGAGCATCTCTGTGTGTATTTGCTGTACAGTGTGTATCAGCACCGCGGTGTGCGTGTTGTATGGGTGTGTGCTCTGATGATGGATGACTCTCTTGTGGCCAGGACCAACACAGTGGTCTGATAAATGATCTCATCTCTGCGACTGTCATATTCTTGATGACATTCCCGCGTGTATCCCGACGTTCCTGAAACTCTGAACTCCAAACAAATCACTGATGAGGCATCAGGGAATAAACCAATACTCCTGACAGCACAGCGTCCACTCTGGGAATAATTACATGGTAACTGTGCTGCCTCACTTTTATTTTAGAAGTAGTCATATTCATCTCTAATTTCAAATCCTCACATACTAAATAATTAAACAGTGCATGTCTTCTTTGCCCAGTCTATTAGTTTTACAGAGGCTGATTGCATGTGTAAATGGCTTCAATAACGAGGCCCCCGCTGCCATTAAGAACTGCTGAGTTGCATCTAAAAGACTGTGACTGCTTGTTTGTCAATCAGTCGACAAGTTAAACTTCCTGTAAAATAGTGCCAGTGGGGGTGCGCGGAGCAGCGTGGGTGGATGAAACTGCTCTTAGGCTCAGATGTTTTATTTGTATTTGCTGTTTTGTCAGTTACTTGTGGAAATATTTTGCTGCATCTCAACTTCCATTTGTTGTGGTGGGAACTCAAAATGCCATTTATTTATAATCTAAGGCTGATGATGCTCTATATTTTTCTTACTGTTAGCAAACCACAGCAATGGATTCATCTGAGTAACAAGAGCCAAAGCCTGATGTGGCTTATTCCTCTCCTCTGTGCCAGGACCCTCGTCCCCCCAAAAAAAGAAGAAAACAACAAAAAAAGAAAACAAACAAACCAAAAAATCCTTTCATACACTAAACCTAAGCACTGTGGTTTATTTTGAATTGATTCCACGTTGATTTCCTGCTGCCAGAAAATCCAGATCCATGGAAGAAAATAGTCCCCACCAAACACACAATTTACTTGGGTCTTGAGTAAAGTTTGCTGAAAACTACAGCGCCTCGCAGTTGAAGGGAAATTGCCGAGTCTGAGTGTATATTCTTGACCCCCTTTTTTTACGATTTACGTCGTCTGGAGGAACTAATGGGTGGAGTGACACAGACAGGCAGGGGAGATTGGGTCTTGGTCTTTTCATGGGAATTTGACAGTAACAAAAACATAGAATATCACCAGCCTCATCCTTTAACGTCAAAATGTTTACCTGGAACATCATGACACAGTTTACTTTGACTTAAGTGATGTAAAAACATATATGCATGAAGCAGCAGGCAGAATAACCCCAGATATCTGAGCGGTCTGTTTGAACATCAAGGACATGCACTGCGAACATGGAGCGTGACTGCGTACAGTGTGATAAGTCTGTGGTGCTGAATGACACATTTCAGAGGAGCACGGAGAAAGCGCAGGAAATGAGGGAAGGACGGAAAGGATGGAAAGGAGGAGAGAGGGACAGGAGGGACAGAGAGAAGAACAGACTAACCTCTCTCCACCTCATTGGTAGCGGCTGCGACCACGAAAAAAAACCCGACAGATGATAGAAAGCAGAGCGAGACAGGAAAAAAAGACACAGGACAGCGAGACACAGAAAGACAGAGAGAGAACACCGCCACAAAGGTTAGCAGTCAGAGATGGTTAGCACAGTGCAAAAGCAGACAAACAAGTAGCAACAGACCCGTGTTGGTTAGAGCTAAACATGATTTGTCTGCAGGTCGTGATTGCTGGGAGTAAAGGTCCCATTTATTTTTCCCATTGTCGACGTCATGTGACTCTCACTAGGAGTACTTGTGCAACTACGCCTCCCCAAGTGCATTTTGGCAACAGACAACCAATCACAGAGCTGGAAATTATTTTGCGTGTGCTGCTATTGGTGGGATAAAGCTACATATTGAGGTAAATAACACAATCTGTAGCTTCGATCAATTCAGTTTTTTTTTGTTTTTCAGTAAATTTTGGATGAATTTGAATTTGTGACTGGCTTCTTCTCCATGCTAACGGCTGCAAGGCTCATGGGTAGTTTAGTCTTTAGAGCCAGCTGCCCCACCGAAACATGATTTCAGTAATCATGTATGATAATAATTTCAACTGGTGGCCATAGCATTAACTTACAGGCTGGTTACACGATCCTGGAGAGTCCCGTGTTCCCGTGTTTGGTAATGTTGACAAAATCGTTCAAGGAAAAGACACAGAACGGTGGAAATGTTACCTGTGTACTCTGGTGAGCACATGCACGTGTAGTTGTTGATTCCATCGACGCACGTGGAGTTGTTCTCACAGTCGTTATCTTCGCAGTCATCGATGTTGATCTCACATCCGTCGCCTTCAAAGCCCTCCGGACACACACACCTGAGATCACACAGAGACACACACACAGATACACACACCCATAAGCAGATATCAAAGGATGAACTCATGTTGGACACAGAGAACACACACACACACACACACAAACCCACCCACCCACACACACAGTTATGTTTCCATCACTTCAGAGGACATTACATTGACTTACATTCATTTCCTGGACACTTACCCTAAAGCTAACCCTGACGGGGACTTGCGTTTTTTCCCTATAAGGAAGGCGAATCCCCAATGCGTGAACAGGTTTATGTCCTACAACATGACTAATACACATCCACACACACACACACACACACACACACACACACACACACACACACACACACTATCCATGCATGCAGCTCATAACAGCAGTGTCAGCGCTATCTACATATTCCCAGTAGAGAGTCATTATTCTGTTAATGTGAGCGTGCCTCAACTCTGTAACTACTACTCAGGTTTATTACTGCATATACAGACACACACATACACACACACAGACACAGAGTGGTATATTATGGGTCTAATAAAGAGCTCTTATGCAGTGCACACACTCGGGTGGATTAATATCTCATTATATAGTCAACGACAGCTCTTCACAGTGAATATTCTACCCCTCTATGCCTGAGAAGGAAAATAAAGTGTGCAAAGATGGAAACACAGACATGGTGAAGAAGACTGATATGAAAAAGTAGCAGAAAAGACAGAGAGAGGGCGAGGGAAGAGACAGAAGGAGAGAAGCAGGAGGAGCTGTGCAGGAGGGCAGGTCTAATTGTCTGTGTGGGAGGTTAAAATCTGCTCGGAGCGTGCAGACAGGCGTTAGCTCCCCTCCTGTTAATACTAAACAGCCTAATGAAGAGAGGGATTCTCACAGCAGGGCCGTCCAGCTCAGAGACAGACTGAGGACACAAGTGGTCCCCTGAGCCCTTTACCTCCTCCACGCTCATTCCCACCTGTCATTAACGGTGCAGCAGCATCACTGATGGAATTATCCCCTGAGGGTCCGCGGATCACACGCTACGTCCACTGACGTGTTCTCAATAACCGCTGGTTCACTGATTTGTCGGTATCTAATATCTGCTAACTGATGTCTGGTGTTCACCACAGCTCTGTGGTTTTAAACAGGCTCTGCAGGTGTGCGCTGAGATGTTTCTATATGTTTATTTTTAGGTGACTATAAAGGAAGATTTCAGGACTTTATGACCTGGAACAAAACTGAGCATGAATGATATTTCCTGCAGTCTTGCAGAGACACTTTTTTTTTTAAACCCTCCTTACCCGACGGTACTTGTGCATGTACACAGAGGCATTTGGGGTGCTTTCACATTTGCTGTTACTTCCACAGAGGGGGTTTAAATAACTGGTTTAATCATGGCATTTCTTTAAAGCCACTATGTGTAGAATTAGAAAACTTCTGACTTAACGGCTCCCTAGCCGTAGCATTATAAAAGACACAGTGGCACAGAGTAATTTAAAGGGATCCCCTCCTGGCAATTAGAATACTAAAGGGGCACTCGGGCAATTTAGTAACACATTTCCATTATCTTAGGGAACTCACAAGAGACAGATTTATGATAAGAAAGGACAGGACCAATGCAACAGGGCCTGAGATATCTGGACCTTTACTCCGTTACATGGGTCAAGCTACAAAAAGGATGGATGCAACAATTCCTATAAAACAGCATGTTTAGTGCCTGCTAAACGAGAATGACTTTTAACTCCAAGCACTCGGTTTGTAATTTAGGCTTTCTGCTGTTTGAATCCTCAAGCCCAATCTGAGATGACACCCACCTTAATGATACCATCAGGGACAGAGAGAGAAATCTCTGTCAAAAGCCACAGAGGAAACTCAAATCCATGAGTAAAACAACTGCAAATCCTTTTTAACATCCAGGGGAAAAGCTAACCAGGTCGTAAAATATACAAATATTTTCTAATAGCCTCTTACCAAAAGTTGCTGCCTTCTCCTTCCTTCAGGTGGCAAGTGCCACCGTTCTGGCATGGGTTGCTGATACAGGCATGAATGGGCTCCTCACAGTTCTGCCCCTGCATGGAAGCAAACACATACACATTTAGCGCTTTCAAAGAACAGCAGCTCCTCATGTCTGCCACGTATTTTCATCTATTTTCTCAGTGACAGGACTCTCTTATCCCCTTGACATTTGAAAAGGAATAGGACTAGGCTATCTGTGTGGTTTTTTTGTGTGTGTGTGTGTGTGTACCTTAAATCCATAGGGGCAAGTGCAGCGGTAGTAGTGCACCGGGTCATTGGAGCAGGTGCCATCGTTCTTGCAGGGGTTGGACAGGCATGGCTCACACTTGGCCTGGATATTAATATCTACTGGACCTGTGTGACGCAAACACACCAACACACACACACACAGAGACACACACACATGCAAAGAAACTTATCTAATGCTCTACATGTAGGGGAGTAAGAGGAGCTACAACACATACAGGTTGACATACACAGCTGTACATTATCAGGGTCCTGCATAAACCTTGCATCTTCAGAAGTCATTTTTTTGTGCTTTTGAAACACATCTTGTCAGTTTGTGTGAAAAAATGCTAATTTGATAAACTGTTAATAGCAGTAACAAAAAAAGGGAAAAATCACATTACATATACTATAATATAAGGTAAGCTCTTGAAAGCTTTTGTAAAAGATGATTAGAAATTGTATGGATGTAATGAACAAGAGATGCAGCTTTGTTACTTTGTTTTAAACAAGGTAATTAGATTTTCTTTGCAGGGCCTCGACATGTACAGAGGATATTTTCCCAAATTTCATGAGAGAACATCAAGTTCTAACAGTCGGGACACACAGTGCTGGTCAGAACACGAGGGCTGAAAGGGAAGACGAGCGGTTCGGTCTCGTCAGGGCCCAAGGGACGAGGAAAACCAGGCTGGGACTGTCTCGAGGAGGAGAGACTGAGGAGGAAGTACTGGGATATGATTGGCTACTTTACCTGGCACCAGAAAACCACAAGGCCCCGGGACTTCTACAGTGCGTCAGTTAGATTAGGTTAAAAATAGGTTTCAGTCATGTGTTCATAGTTAATGTGATATAATAAGGTTGAAAGGTTAAGATCAACAATCAGTAGCATTTTGCAGTGTGTTGCGTTACCGGCACAATCATGCTCACAAGCAAATTTGCAGATTTTAGAGTTCCTACATGAATTTAAATATTCACATTTTGCTGCTGTCCTGTGAAAACCACGTATCTCCACATTTGATGCTTTTTAGGTTATCAGATAAACTGCAAGCTTGTAGTTGCAGATGATTATCCTATTTCTTATTTCTTATTTTACATAAAGAGGTCACATTCTGGACATACATGGTTTTCATTGGACAACGAAGATTCATAAATGGCAACTTGTGGTCTCCTCTAGGAGTCCTCATCATGTGTGTGTCTATTTGATGGAAAGTGTGTGCATGCTTGTGTTTTGTGGACACCCAATAAAGTACATACAAGTACATAAAGCACACACTCAGTGTGTGTTTGTATATACATGTGCTGTATATCTGCTGGCATGTGCATGTATTCCTGTGCTACAGTCCTACAGGGTATGTTTACCTGTGCAGGTGAACTTCTTGGAAGGCGTGGTGAGCAGCAGTTTGTCGGTCATGTCACCGGGCCCGGCGCAGCGGGCGATGCCAGGCTCCTTGTAGCCGCTCTTCACCCAGTCTGACAGCCACTGCATGTGGCAGTCGCAGTACAGAGGGTTGGCACCCAGAGCCCTGCCAGCCAGAGAGAGAGGAGGGTGGCGCTAATGTTCAGTTATGATACACAGGGAAAAGTCAGACAATCTTTGTTTCATTTCAGATCCAATGTGCTAGAATATACCAAACAAAAGATGCCACTGTCTAAATACTTAGAGGCTGAGTTGTACATCACTGTCAGATTAAGTGAGATGATTGGGATCATCCACCTCACGCTGGCAGCAGTGCTGGTAGCAGTAGTTCTCAGATTTTAAGAAGCCTTCCTATACACTGCGTTACTTCTTGTCACTTCCTGTATTTAAACAAAACCATTTTATCTTCCCAAGCTTTTGCTAATGTTCTACTAAAGTCTAAAGGTAACTCATGGAGCATTACATTAATTCAGGCAGAGCACTGAGGTTGTGCCTGCATTAGCTTATTGGCATCGGCTGCTTTATTCAGCCTCTGCAACGGCTCATTCATCAGCTTCTTGGCTACTATCTGACTACTAACCAATTGTATTCATGTGTACAGCTCTGCCTTGTCACTATTACTCAGCTGACAGTTTCATGCCAACACCCACGCCCAGGTTTTGGTATTGTGATTTAACCAAGTTATATGTGTTTGGGTTCCCTCTAAAAACAGATCTGACTGAGCTGATAGAGTGGTAAAAAAGGAAATTAGAGCCTTCCCCCGGCTTGTGGTTCTGCTGTGGGTAGGTATAATATTAGACCTGGTCTGCACTGGGGCATAAGTGGAAAAAGCAGCAGCCTGTCACAAGCGCTATCCGTGGTGCTGATTGAAGCGAGCGCCCCGGAGTGGACGCCGGCGCTCCCTCACTGGCATCCCCACCAGCAGCTAGGTCGAGCTATTAGCACCCTCTTTCACGTCCAGCCACACACTTGTGTGCAACCAATATAACCTCTCTAACACATTAGAGAGCAAAGTATTACTTCTTCAGGTCTTAGTTATCTCAGTCTCCCGTCTTACATAAAAATCAAATAAATCAATTTAGGAGATTTCCCCCCACAGTCCATTATTTAGCAAAACTTCAAATCCAGTTTTGCTGTGGAGCATTGCTCAGAAGAGGAGGAAGCTATCAAGAATCATATCTAGTGCCCCTTAATTCCAATAGTAAATATGTGGCTCTATGGCCAATACTATAAAAAAAGGGACAGGCCAGTGTTGGATATGGCTGTAAGCAGAGGAGAGTAGGAGTAAGAGTGGCTAGAGATGTTTGTTGTTGCTCAGTTTCTTTTGGTGTGTTCACAGACAAACCTTCCTGAATGACATTTTCCTTTCGGACGATGGGAAAAAGGCTCTTTTGTCATGATAATGTCTTTTCCTTATTTTGCAATTCTATGAGGTAAAAAGGTGGAGGCTTCAATCCTAGAGAAAGACACGAACGGTGATGAGTGTGTGTGTGTGTGTGTGTGGGTGTGTGTGTGTGTTTGTGCTACTCACAGGTGGGAGAGCGATGACAGGTCTTTGAAGGCTCCCTCTGGTATCAGCGATATGTCGTTACCATGGAGAGACCTTAGAAAGGGCGAGAGAAGGAGGAAGAAAGAGAAAAAGGGGCGCAGAAATGTAGAAAAGAGTCTGGATGTTAAAAGTCTGCATCGCTTCTTTAGCAGGAGCAGTCTGGGTGCAACATCTCCGAGTTTTACACCGCCTTGCACACGTCGGGACGGATACTCACAGCAAACGGAGAGACTTGAGCCCATCGAACGCCCTCACTGGTATGCACCGCAGGCGGTTGTAGCTCAGGATTCTTTACACACAGAATAAACATGTTGGCATGGAAACAAACGCAGAAATTTCTTTCAAGACATCTTCAAATGCAGCAAGGCATTTCAGAGCACAGTCCTGTTTATAACTGCATTCCACGGGGCAAAGCAGTCGAGCAAACACAGACACGCACACACACGTCCGTCACACACACACACACATACGTGACCATGTGCAGCTCTTACAGGAACAAACAAACACAAGGTCGGGTTTTTTTGCCCCGTTGATCAGATTTTTATGTGCATTTTGGCTGTTTCTGGGGCAACTTTACTCTAAATTTACTGAGTCTGTCACTGGAAATACTGCTAACAGTATATTGAAAAAAACATAGCTCACTTATAGGTGGCCCACACGGGACAGTATTCATGTGCAACTATAGAACAACTCATCAGAAAACATGTACAACAAAAGCTACTCCTTAATTGATTTCCACTTGCATTTTGTCACATTCACCAACACACGCACGTGCACACACACGTTGCAAAGGGACTGATGTAAAGCCAGACTCACAGGGTAAGCAGCTCGGACATGTTACTGAGGCTGTGGTTGGACAACGTGCTGATCTGGTTGTTACTCAAATCGCTGAAAAGGAAACAATAACAGATACATAAAACACACACACAGGCAGCACTGTCAACACATGCATAAACAAATGCACGCACACACACGCGCAGACTGTATAGAGTACATACTCCTCTGTACTCTCGCCACGCCCACATCAGGGCCAAACGAGGTCACATGAAAAGTGGTACAACACAGAGCTCTGCCGGAACAGTTAGTTTTGGTCTTTAAAAGCAGGGAGCCAAGTCGCAATCCTGATTAAAAGTGTGTTAGACTGTGCAAAACTCTGCCTTTGTGATATTTGTGAATTGATGTGTGAGTGTTTGCCTGTAGTGTCTGTCTGCTGAGGTCATGTGGGTGAGACTTACATGAGTGTTAAGTGTTTGTAATTGGAGAGCTCCACAGGAACCTGAGTGAAGTGGTTACCATCCAGATACCTGAGAGGCAGACAGACAGAGAGAGAGAGAGAGACAGAGAGAGGAGGTTTGGGAACAAAAGACAAATATGGACGACGTAAGGAGGATTGGGGAAAGAGAGAGAAAACCAGAAGGGAGAAAATGAAGTTATTTAAGCATGTGGGAAATTCCTCATCTCCAGCAGAGTGAGCAGTCATTACTCCTACAGCCATAATAAACAGTGGATTTTAATATCCCCACAGGCATCCTAATACAGTATAACCCCCCCTCTCCACACACACACTCATGCACGACTGACATCCTATCTCCTCCACTGTGTGACAATGTGCTATTAATGCAGCGTATTAATTAAGTCTGTTAATATTGGAAAAAGCACGTTCCCCACAGGAGAAACAGCGGAATGATAGGAAATAGCACCACGCCTGCTGCCTGATGTTTAATTTAGGGCTATAATTTTGTGCTCATCAGGGATTTTGTGTGTGGGATTGTGTGTGTGTGGAGATGAGTTTCTGGAAAATAATCCTCTGTGAGCCTTCAGTCTGTGTACCTGTGTCTCTCTGAGCCTGTGTGCTGCGGTTCTTCACATGTTTTCAACCAAGTGCAGCTTCAGCAAGTTAAACTATTGATCAGAATTTGCAATGTACAAACTTTTAAGCTTCCTGAGGCTGACAGCTTTGATGCTTTAATGGCAGCAACTCAGTGTGAACTTCAGTCTTATCTTAGTTCACACCAGACATGAGAATTCAGCACTGACTCTGACCTCCACTATAGCTTCACTGTCCTCAGAACCATCACGAGGCGCTGACAGGACAGCAGGTGGACTACCTGTTTTCACCAGGCTGGCTAATATTAGAAATTCAATGGACAAAATATATCTAGCCCTGTCGATACGCCCAAAGTTAAACTGGAAAAACTCATTTATCATCCTTACAGATGTAGTTAAGACATTCACAACATAACGACAGCGGGAGATTTGTGTGACTTGACCCGCTGCCTCTGGAGATTACCCTTACACTAACATTGAAGGAGATATATAAGAGGACTCGGAGTAAAAAATAAACTAAAATGACCACAGTTGTTTGCCTGCTTCAATCAATCAAGTTGCTTTTACATCCATGTGTCTTCAAACTCAGAGTCAAGTCACAGTCATGTAGTCAAGACAGAAAAAGGAATTTAATACAAGTTACTGAGTGTATTTTTTGCCGAAATGGAAGTTATCACTGCACTGACATGTCACCTAAGACGGAAAGTACTTCAAAATCCTTCAAAAAATGCTGCCAATGTGGATTACCTTTAGATCCATGTGGTACAGTGATATTGATGCAAATCATCACCCACAAAAAAGAAATAAAAACATGCATATCCAAATCTGGTGATTTGAAAATGTTGTTTCAAATTCTTTTTGTTTGCGGGCTGAGGAAACTCTCATACTTCCTAAACTGCTTAAACCTTTTAAAAGCCATTTAGATTATCCGAAAAAGTCATCGTCACAAAGCTGAAAACAGGTTGTTTTGATCAACTACATTCATGGTTTTTAACAGGATAAAAACGTCTCTGAAGGTTCAGCAGGGCAGCCATGTGAAATCATTAAACGTGTCAGTTCCTATATGATGTGCTGGTCTGGAACTCACAGTTCAGTGGTCTCTTTGGGAAGGCCTTTGGGCAGCGTGGTGAGGCCCTTGTTGCTGCAGCGCACCACAGTGTCGAGGCAGGAACACTCGGCTGGACACCTCAGCACTGGAGAGCAGCTGTTCTCGTCGTTACCTGATGGAGACGGGTGGAAATGTGTCAGGGCTGCAGACTTTGCAGAGAGTCACGTGCAAAGTGCAAATCTGCCCCTCCTCACCATCTTCACAGGCAAAGTCCTGGACGGCTACATCCTGGATGGGGATCTCCTTCAAGAAATAAGGGCTCTGGCAGCGAGGGTTGCCCGTGACGATGCGCTTCCTTCTCAGCCAATCGCCGAGCCAAGCCAGGTGACAGTTGCAGTTGAAGGGATTGGCCAGAAGGTTGCTGGAGAACAAGGAGAGGAGTTTTTTATTTTTTTTTCCCCGCACGTTTTTGTCTATTTGCATTTGCGCGTGTCCGAGTGTGTGTACTCACAGCGTGGACAGCGAGTGCAGCGTGTCGAAGGCTCCGGGGTTCATGGAGGTGATCTGGTTGTCGTAGAGCGACAGGAGGCGCACTGAGCTCAACCCCACGAAGCTGCTGTTGCTCACGCAGCTGATCCGGTTACTCCTCAGCATGCTGCTCACACAAACACACACACACACACACAAACGATTAAATGTGCTGCGTTTTTTTAGAAGAGGAAAAAAAAATCCAATAAAAACAGAAATATTTATGACAATATAAACCTGTGAATTATGCATTCTCACGTATTTTAATTTGTGTGCACACTGTCGCAGTATGTGAGACTTGACATGATAATGTGCTCGCATATGCATTTAAGTACCAGTGTGTGTGTGTGTGTGTGTGTGTGTGTACCCACAGCGTGCGGAGACCACCCAGTCCCTTCAGCATGCGGTGGTGTACGTTCTCCAGCCTGTTGGAGGTCAGAATCAGCTCATTGACCCCTGAAGCTCCTTCAAACGTCCCCTCCTCTATGTCAGTGATACGGTTATTACTCAGGTTGCTGCAAGCGGGGGAGGAAGGAGGGAGAGAGGTAGAAAGAGGAGAAGAAGGAGGTGAGGTATGCAGATAGAAATACACATGGTTCACTTTAATTTCTGTGTACAATCAGAGTTTTCTCTGAGTGACCTCAGCGTGACTTCCTGACAACCACATGTGACGCTCTGTTCCCGCCACGTTTACAACACGTCTGACTCACATCTTCCTCAGCTGAGGCAACTTTTTGAAGATCCCCGTCGCCTCCAGCACAGTGAATTCATTGTTGTTCAGACGCCTAGGAACAGAGAGGAGACGTGGTGGTCAGAGACGAAGAGAGAGAACAACAGAAGAAGACAGCTCTAGAGGAGGAGGAGGAGAGCAAGGCCTGAGCAAGGTGGTCCACACCACACACGAATAAATGTTATAGTAGACAAATACAGCGTGACTCACAGTTCGGCGGTGTACTGGGGGATGTGATCTGGTATTTTGGTGAGTTTCTGGTTGGAGCAGTCGACCGTGGTGCCCTCGCAGCGGCACTTCTCGGGGCAGGCCAAGTCGGCGAAGCAGTCCCCTCCGAGCTTACTGCGGTAATCCTCGGTACCTGGTCACAATCACAAGCAGGACGTCACCGAAGGCCCTCATCACGCGAGAGTCGAACCCCAGCGTTTACTGGTACCGGGCTCCAGCAGAAACACTTTGATGGCCAAAGCGAAGGTCGTGATCCAACGGAGGAATTCTGAGATAATGCAGAGGGGCTGTGCTGCTTTCGTTTGGAGCGGGAATTGTCAAAATGAACCAAAACCATAGCTGATTATGATCGTACGCAGCGTTCCCCACGAGCATTACTTCAAAATGCCTCGCGTGCATCGCGGCCTGAGAGGAGCCAAGTTCACAAGACACACAAACTGTGGAGATCCAGGCACACACGCAGGCACACACGCATCCACACCAGAACAAACGTTTTGTCGTTTTTCAGTCCTGTCAGACTGCGAAGCGGCTGTTAGTGTTAGAAACCGCAGCACAAACAAAACAGCATCAAAAATTAGATCACAGCAGAAAAATGCTTAGGCGCACACAGGCGGTCATCTATCACACTGCGCTCACACGCAGACACACACACACGCACGCACAGAGGTTGCGGGGGGGTGACAGGAGATTGCTGTCTCTTGTGTCTTGGCCATGCTGTAGGGTTTTGCAGGGCCGTTCCATGGTGCTTGACAGAACCATGTTCCACTATAGGAACCTGGCAGCCACATGGTTAGATCAAGCACAAAGGAACAACCTGCTGACTGACTGCTCCTCCGCTGGAACACAGGGGTGGGAAGGACAGAGGGAGAAGAGGAAGAGGAAGAGGAAGAGGAGGGGAGAGGAGAGGAGGAGGAAATGGGGGCGAGGAGGAGAAGGAAACTAGAAGGGGAGAGGAGAGGATTAGAGGGAAGGGAGACGAATGAGTTGGAGAGGAGTGATAAGGAGAGGAGAAGAAATGGGTGAGACAGAAGAGAGGAAATAAGAGGAGAGGGGACAGAAAAAGGCAAAGAGGAGAGGAAGAGAAGGAGATGAGAGGACAGAAAAGGAGAGAAGGGGAGCGGGAGTGGATGGGAGAAGGAGATTAAATAATTAGTTAAGAGGAGTAGGAGAGGGAGGAGAGGGAGAGGATGAGGAGGATGGGGGGCGGAGGGCAGAAGTGGAGAGGAGGAGGATGAGGCGGAGGAAGGGAAGGCGAAGTGGCGAGGATAAGAAGGAGAGGAGAGGATGTGGAGTTGAGGGAGGTAAGGTAAAGACAAGGATAAGAAGAGGAGGAATCCACGGGAGAAAGATGGAAAGATGAAGGCTGAGAAAGAGGAGACAGAATTGTATCACTCCGAATGAAGAAAGAGGGGGGAGGAGAAGAGGAAGAGGAGATCAGACAAGCTGGAAAGTACAGCAAAGAAAAAGCAGGGGGAGAGAAGGAGAGACTGAAACATCTACAGACATCTAAACCTACAGACGAGAGCAGGAGAGCAGCAGGTGGAGACGAGTGGGAGGAGAGTTTACAGCAGCACTGAAGGCAAGAGAAGCTCTGACTTCTAGGAACACACATACACACACATGTATACGGACAAGCATGGGCACACACACACACATACACACACACAAACACACACACGCACAGGGACAGCATGAAGAGAAAACCAACACATGAACCGCTGTGTAATAAAATCTTATGAATCTTCTTATTGTTGTTCTTTTCTAAACAGACAAGAGGAGTCACAGAAAGGGGTCAAAGGTCACTGTGGCAGAGGTCAAAGGTCAGAGGCCGGTTCAGGGGTCCAGAGGTGAGGGATTCGGAGTTGACGCAAGAACCTTGTGTATCTGTTGTGTGTGTGTGTGTGTGTTACTTACAGCCGACATGGTGTACTCCTGAGTGTGTGAGAGAGGCAGTAGGAGAAAGCAGAAGGGATTTCACTGGTTTATTTGAACAGGAGGGAAAAAGCTGATGAAAAACTGAGAAAAAATGCTGCAATTTTCTGGCGCTCAGCCCCCAGGCAGTGATTCATTTAAAGGGGTAATGACTCGTGAATAGTGAGAATCGTGCTGGCATAACATGACATTTGGTGGGTGCTTTCATCCAACACACATTCTGGCCTCGTTTACTTGAAGCACGACTGATTCAGACTGGTTTTCAGGAGGCACCGCGAGATGACGTAAAGAACACATAACCAGATAAAAGCGCCGGTGCCGGTGAGCAATACAGTTCCTGCGAGTTCGCTCACATGGGCAAATGCAGCCGTTTGGTTTTGTGTATTCTTTGACATCAATCACTTTCAGCAGGTCTAATCTAACTAAAGCAAGAAATGGTTGGAGGGATAACGCTGGAATTAAAGCGGCCAGGATTCAGAATCACAAGTTTTGGTTCAAACAGAAATATGAGACGGCATCCAAAATAATCCACTGTGAAATAGGGGACATGATGCAAATTAAAGAAGAGAATTTTAGATGTATTGATCTAAGGCGCAATACCAAGGTTGTACCACAGAATAGAAGATGTTTATTCAACTTTTCAACTGCAAATGTTCTTAAATTATTCAGCTTTGCCCTGTATGTGGTATCTGGGCTTTGAAACCTCTGTCCCCCGGTGAGTTAATGACTGCAGTGAGCACACACACACTCTCTCTCTCTCTCTCTCTCACACACACACACACACACACACTCGCTCTCATCCAACACACACCATGCCTCCTCTGTGTGCTGCTGTGGTAATGACCGCCTTTAGCCCTGCTACTGATCTCATATGCAAGTCTGATTTACATATTTCCCAGCGCCCCTCTGAGCATGGTAGCTGTGTGACCTTTTGATGTTCCGCAGTGGGCGAAACAGACACAGATGCTCGCGGACACACGCTCATACATTAGCTATCATTAGATGTGCTAAGAAGCGAGGAGGACCAGCATTACATATAGTCTCTGTGATCGCTGTACCAATATACTTTGATTTAGTCTCACATGCAGTGCCCAGCTGACAGCCGCCTGAGCTTATTAATGCAATTGTTTTTCTCCCTCCATCGTCAACATTACGGTTGCCATCGAAAACCCAGCGCAAGGACAAGAGTGTCGTTATCTGGTGCCTGGTTGGACGTGATGCGCTATGATGTAAGTTAGATCATTAAAAGGAAATTTCTTGGCATTCAAAAGGTGTCAGTCAAGGCAAGTCACTCCAAGTGTCGAGTGCGTGCAGCATCCGCAGTGATGGACCAAACAGTGTTTCACACAGACACACACACACACACACACTCTCTCTCAAACACACGCATGCACACAGGCATACATTTACAATACCTGGGATGAAATACTGTTCTCTAGCTAATGGAGAGACAGAGGCAGAGAGAGTGAGAGTGAAAAACAACAAAAGGCGAGGCTACAAGAAGATACTCACTGGCTCTGTGTGTGTGTGTGTGTTTGTGTGTGTGTGTGTGTGTGTGTGTGTGTGTGTGTGAGGTCAAATGAGAGATAGATGTCAGAAAATGCTGAAAACAGGGAGCTGAGGTTAGTAAAGAGAGGCTGAGGGAAAATCCCAGCAGGAAGACACAGAATGAGAACACAGGACAGTGAACAGTGTGTCAGTTTGGGTATTAAGTGCCGCTGCAGTCTGTGCATGTGCGAATGATCCGAAATAGTGCGTCTACAGCGCAGCATGTGTTTGTACCTGAGCAGCGGAACTTCTTGCTCTTGATTTGTCCGATTCGTTTGTTGGCGAGCCGCCGAGGGCTGGTGCAGCGGGCGCCGCTCGTCTCGATGGGATTGTCCTGCAGGTAGTCTGCCAGCCACTTCAGATGGCAGTCACAGATAAACGGGTTTTGGGCTAAGTGACTAATACACCCACACACACGTCGCACACAGACATGGACACACGGAGCACACGAAAACACACAAGTCAGCTGTCAGTACAGTATATCGCTGTGAGCACGTTCTGTTTGTTGAGCGTGGACGTGGCCACACAAAATGTGATTGGATGGCAGGTGTGTAATAAAATCATGTGTCATCTCATATATTTTGGAGCTGCTGTTACGTTAAACAAGTCTGGATTCATTTACAAAACGTCCTAAAACCAAAAAAACACAAACCAGTAAAAAAAAAAGGACAGTCACATCCACTTTCACAGCATCACAAACCACTGAAATTTGCTTTAAGTGCTAAATTGTTGAAGAAGGCCTGCAAGCAAGCCAGCTTGACACTAACCTGGAAGTGGCGAAGGCACTGACGCACAGTTGTTCATCTCAAGTCTGTTACACTACTTTTTATTGAAAGACTCAAATAATGTGTCGCAACCCAGCACTGGTTATGAATATGATAATTCGCTCTGATGTTGGCCGATATATATGAAGTAACAGCCTTGTCAAACATGTCCGTCATGTTCTGTACTGCCATCACTCATTACTCTTTTTAATTGAAATAACCGATCACGCTGAACCAGTCAATGTGAGAGCTGTTTGTGTAGAGAAACCCATGTTCAGACAGCTTTGTATGAGCAGGTTATGACCCATTAGTCAGTCAGAACTGCTGATCTTCTGACATAAACTGACAGCGTTCATCAGCCCAACATCAAACTGATTTATGTTATGAAGACAGCCCTTAAAGGGGAAAATGTCCCTTATTCAGGGAAAAGCCCACCCCTGAATGCTTAAACAATGTTGTAAATCAGCTCGTGATGTGCTACATGGAGCAATATCAACCCAGGGGAGCAAACTAAGAGCCAGAACAACGATGTTTTTCAGTCAGATGAAAGTCTACCGAGGCCCTTGAAAGCGGTTAAATTAGTATAAAGTATGTAGGCCTACCTCTCCTATGATCGATCGCGCTGCGTGCGATTTGAAACATCAGTGAAAAATGGTGCATTTTAAAAGAAGTAGTTACGATAAATTCTCTGACAAGAAAATCTGTTTACTTCTGATTTTAACAAGTGGGAACAAGGAACATCAAATGCCCCCCAAAATCCAGGATTCATAAACAGAAGATGTCTTTATTACAATATTCAAGAGGTTTTCTTTGGACTGAAGTTTTTTATACAGCGCTATTCTGAAAATAACATCGATCTTTTGGTGTTTATATCCACACAGTTGTTTATTTATGATGATTGCTCATAGTTCCACAACTTCTTATTCATTGTGTGTACGCTGAGCTCTGTGTGTATGTGTGTGTGTACGTACAGTGTTTGTATGGCTCTCAGCGACGAGAAGGTCCCCTTGGCGATGGTTTGGAGCTTGTTGTCATATAGCGAGAGCAGATTGAGGTTGTGGAGGTCCTGAAATGCGTCCACGCGGAGACACGCTATCTTATTAGCATTCAGTAACCTGGAATAAAGAAGCGACAGAGAGAGGGAGGTGGAGAGACGGGGGATGAAGGCTTATCCTGTTATCATTCTTCAATGAGTGCTTCAAATGTTACAGGTCAGCGATGATGGCTCTCAATCATGACGTGTCCACTCGGATGGCGATATTTCAGGCAAGCGCTTTCCGGCAGAATATCAATGAGAGGCGGATGTGAGCTCTTAGCTGGTGCAACTGCTACTGTGTGTGTGTGTGTGTGTGTGTGTGTGTGTGTGTGTGTGTGTGTGTGTGTACTCACAACAGCTGCAGAGAAAACAATCCCTCAAACAGTCCTTTGGAGATCTCAGTGATCTTGTTCCCATACAGTACCCTGTGGAGCACCAACACGACATTAATAAGTTGTGTATGAAACCACACATATTATCCAGTAACACTATAAATATTAACACTACGTCACATACTATAAAGAAAGCCCAATTCTCACCATCCTCACTACCTTCTGCTCCACTGGCACCTGTTTCTGTTCGATTAATTACCCTTTATCAAACATAAAATTAATATTGCGTTCATATTCAGAAATACGCTGCTCCCATTAATCTCTGACAGTGTGCCAGTGAATGCCAAGTTCATGTCAAATTATTACAAACCCTAATTACAAGCAGCCAGTGGGAAGGATTGTTGTAATTCTGAGTCAAAGGTGTGGAGAATGTCTGACAGCTACAATGTCTTTATATCTGTAGCAAGATGGCTGCAAAGCCTCCATCACCTGCACTTAAATCTGATATTTATAATACAATTTTCTTTTTCTGGCTTCACCAAAAATGTATACACACAAAATATGTAGCGCAATACAAGCCAGATTACAGGTATGACCATCTTCGAATAAGGTTTAATGCTCCTGAGTTAGAGTAACAGGAGGTTTTTAAGTGAATAAAACTGACAGGGTGGGACAGGAACACTGAAACATCCAGAGAAAAACTTCAAGACCTGAAACGATAAGACTTTAATCAAAACAATACAACCCTCTTTCCTTTTTTTCCAAGTCAAACACAAGTGAAAACACCACCTCTGTGACTTTGTGTCAACACTACGGCTACTTAGTGCAACTAGTTATGAAGACTTTTCATCTAAATGTCGCAATAATAAAAAAAAGCCCTCCATAAATCTGGTTCACACTGTGAGTAATGCACTCTGTTATCAGAGAAAAGCTTTTTATAAACACATCAGATTACATACACAAACAGGTCAAGGCTGAGGCTGCCACTGCCTAGCCCAACAAATACCTCAGACGCACACACACACCCACCCACACACACACACACACACACACACACACACTCAGACAGAGTTATCAGTCATCTTCACGCTCCACGCTGAGTTGAGCTGTGTATGTACGCAGTCTAAAGACATGTGTTTTAGATTGGCTTTCATTTCATTGTGCTGAGTGGCTGAGTCCCTGAGAGGCCTGAGGTTGGGAAACACACGGGAGTGGACGCTTCATTTATGTCTCACACACACACATTAGCACGTACTGTTTCGCACGGCCACGCACACACACGAGCAGACGTACAGATGCGCGCACAGACACAATCGATGGCTCATTTACGTCCTCTCTAAGCAGACCCTGACACACAGCGAACACGCAGTGCAGCTTAATGTGAAAGTCGTGGGCCTACTGTATGTGGTGTGTCAGCATGAACGCGTGTGTCCTATTCTCTCTGTGGTGAATGTGTAATGAGGTGGCAGAAGCCTCCATTCAGCAATTCAGCATTTATGAATTATTGACTTTGGAGAGACGAGACCTTAATATAACTCCTTCATGAAATAACTCGACATCCCTCGCTCCCTCCCCGGCTCCTCTCTCCATCTTCCTTCCCGAACCTTCACACGCAAAGCAGATGGTCCGACCTGAGATTCAGGCCGAAGAGGAGGCCAGCGGCACCGCCGGTCTTCTCGAGAGTGCATCGCATTCTTGCTTCGTGTTGGACAGTTTGGTGTTTGACAAATGCGCACGTTTTTTTAATTATGCTGCGAACAAAGCACCAATGTGATTTTCTTTATTTTTTGTACATTTGTCTGTCAGATTTGACCAATAATTCTAAGCATAATAATAAGATAAGAAGTTCAACAGGTTTTAAACAAACCTGCAGGTCAGCCGAACTCATGAAAGGGTTGAAATGAGAAAAACTGACTTAATAGCTGTCTTTCTTTTTTGTATGTTTTTAATTAAACCCTTGAGAGGGAGTTATCTGTGCTCCCACACAGTGGATCTGTCAGCTCAGAATGAGGTTGTTTCTCACATAGCATAACATAATCATGCATTTAGCTCGCAATATGCAAACTCCTGCCCTTGGAAGTAATGCTATGTTACAAATACAGCTAGATAGTTACCCAGGGATGCTGAAGTTTGCAGTTTATGTTGCAGTGGGCTGACACATTTCTTAATCCAGCTCTCACAATTTTTGCTCTTGTATTCCTGAGTTTGGAAAGGTGATATAAAACTCTTTAAGTGCAGCCTATGGAGTCGCAAGCACACAATTTTAGCATGTGGAGAAATCCAAAGCTTGATGGGCCTTATGTGCCTTGTTACAGTTGCCAAGCTTGTGGACGGGTTCAGCAAACAGTCAGTTATTCCCCAAACTGTATATATCCTTCACAATACGCAGACCGACTTCCTGGTTCAACCTGGCAAACGTGCAATGAGGGATGATGATGATGATGATGAGGGATCATTTCATGCTCGCCTTTGTTTGTTTCCTCCAAATAAAGTTGTTTAGACAATTTGGCTAAACGGTTGTCTGATTGTCTGACAGCTTGTGTTTCTTGCCCTTCTTGTTATTGTGTTCCCAGGTCTCAGGAATTAACTTGACGAGCGCAGTGTTAACACAACAGATGGATGTGATGGCTAAAACCACAAACACAAATCAAGTTATGATAAACAGCAGCTTTTAAGGTGGGCTGAACAGAGTTTGGAACAGTGAGATGCGAGATATGTTCCTCGTGAGATTCAAAGGTCTAAATGCTGGTGTTTTGTGTAAACTGCATCTGGGATACAAACACATCACGCAGTACTCACAGAGAGTTGAGCGAGCGCAGACCTTGGAAGGCGTCCGAGGCTAACTCTGATATCTGGTTGTTACTCAAGTCTCTGCGAAGAGCGGGGCCAAAGGAAACAAGAGGCAGAGTCAGTATGAAAAGTGAAACACAACACAAACAGGACAGTAACACAGAGTTTTTGTTGGTGGTTGACAGGGTGCAGAGTGAATGTATCTCCTCGTCTACTCACATCCTGCGCAGCTTCTTATAAGGAGAAAAGGCCCCAGCTGGAATCACCTTGATGGCGTTCTGCTCCAGTCGTCTGGAACCAAACATACACACAGACCATTGAGGAGCGACATTAACATTCCCCTATCACAGAGCTATCTCTGCTGTATCCTTGACTGCCGCTCACTCCCGGGGGCTCAGGCTAAGGGGAACGTTTCAAGATAAGGCGCTTTGATGGCCTTTGCCAAAGTCTGCCACGTCTCTCTGATCTTTTGCCCTCTTTAACATGCGTACAGTGAGACGCACACACAAACACGCAAGCAAACACGCCCTTAACTGTCTGGGCAGTGTTCCATTAAGCGCCAGTCTGACTCTGCGTCAGTCAGGCCCGAGCAAACCGAGCCAGGCCAGGGGAGAGAAAGGGAGCGGGAGGGGGCAAACAAAAGAGACCCAAACAACCGTTCTCTAAATATTTCACGTGTTTAGTCACCGTGACAAGAAAGGCGGTGGAACATGAGCTGCAAACCGACCATTCCATTGTGAAACATTTCCCTAAAATGAGTTTGTTTTTCATTTGCTGTTCTCTTCTTTTCTTCAGCACCAGCGTGTTCGACTGGTCGCACAGGGGCACGGCATCGTCAGGTCCAAGTGAAGTCTCAAAGTCATGTCAAAACTGTGTTCAATGTCTTTTTCTTTTTTTTTTTTGACACTAATTCCTTTTGATGGTTAGACCTCATAATTCAATATTCAAGATGTTGGCTATGCAAAGCCTGCACATAGAGCTATTATTTCGTTTTTTCAAGGACTTTACCAAGACGGAACTTGAGATTTCAATGTTTTTGCTCCTGAGTCAAGTCTTAAGAGTTGCGTCTCATGTCTTGAGTCCACATTTTTCTGACTTAAGTTTTCCTCTTTTTTTTTGATGCCGCCCCTTTAGATAGAGATATGATCTGTCTTGTCCTTCAGATTAATCTTTCAATTCTTCCCCCCTCACTCCTTCATTATTTTCTTAAGCAGGGAAGAGCTGCATGACCAGGCTTTCTCATTTCACAGATGTGTGGTTTTATTCCACTGCACAGAGAGAAAGAGAAGTAGTGAAACAGAAAGGTGGAAGGAGACAAAGGAGGAAAATGGAGAGAAGCCCGGTGAAAGAGCGAGAGAAATATCACTGCACTGAGCGCGGATGCGGGAGTTTGTGCGTGCATGTAGCCTTTAGGCATTCAGAGTACAGCAGGTGTGTGTGTGTGTATATGTGTGCCTTACATCTCAGTAATGGTTTCAGGCAGGTTGGTGGGTATTTCTGTCAGTCCCTTCCCTCTGCAGTCCACGATGTTGTTACTGCAGGTGCAGGACTCTGGGCACTGTAACACACTGCAGGAGGAAGATGATGACGACTGGTGACCTACACAGAGACAGAGGGCCAATATTATCCATTGATAATAGTTATGCTTGGTGTAAATCCCAAAGGTGAAGGATATTGAAGCTGACAGAAAATCAAAGTGTGAAGGCAACAAAGGGTGCAGGTGAGAGAGAGATACTGCCCCTTAATGTGACAGTGACCTTGTCTATCTACAGTATTATTTTTAATCTCCTGCTCTGCAGAAAATCTGATGTGGTGTTAAAGCCAAGCCATGCAACGGAAGATGAATACTTGCCTTCGTCCCCATCTTGAAAAGCATGAACAAAAGACAGTGAGAGAAAGCAAACGAGACAAGGATGGGTTCACCACTGTGAAACAGCAAGCGGACGTCAGTCACGAAAGAGGCGACGGAGCAGACACGTCGGCTCAACCTACCTGCGCAGACAAACTCCTTCTTCTGCACCTCGGCCACGTTGTGCCCCCTCAAGTGCGGCGGGGCCATGCATTGCGTGTAAAGACCCAGACGGGGGCGCTGTCGCAGCCACTCAGACAGCCAGGCCACGTGGCAGTCACACTGCAGGTTGTTGGAGTGCAGGCGACTGGGGGGAGGAAAGAGGGAGAAGAGGGGATGTGGCGAGAACAGGTCGGTGGTAGTGGTGGTGGTGGTGGTGGGGGGGGATAATAGATTTGAGGATGGGGGAGACAGGAGCAGGGCGGGAGGAGGAGGGAGAGACGCGAGCACAGATCGATCAATCAATTGTACAAACGGGCAGGGATGAGAGGAATGCTTCCCCTCTGGGCGGATGTGTAGCAAATACTCGGCGGTGCCACTTACAAGGTCCTGAGCTTCGGCATGTGGTTGAAACTGGCCACAGACAGTCGGCTGATGTTGTTGTTGTTGAGGGTGCTGAGGAGAGGAAAGAGCGGAAAACACAGCGGTGTATAGATTCATTGGACTCTTCTGCAGTCACAAGGTTGTTGAACACAGACACAGAGAAGCGCCTGAGTCAGCAACGTAGGGCATGGAAATGGACTCCGCTGAGTGTCATTTAATCAGTGTCATTTCTAACTCTGCTGAGAGGTAAATCCAGACAAATAAACCATCTTTCAATTTAGTTACGACTAAGTGACACTACAAGATTTACCGCTTCCCCCTAAAGACTCTACTAACTAACCACAGTTCTCTTATCAGCTGTTTCACTTGATTAAAACCACCCTCTGTGTTCCTGCTTTTCTCAGACTGCAGGTTACACATCAAATATCTGACATCATGGCAGAAATGACCACAAAATTACCATTTCAGCAAAAGAACTCAATGATATAAAACAAATTATAATTGATCTGAACATAGCATAGGTCCAACACACCAAAAAGGTGCTTTCAATGACATCTCTCAAGGAAAATCGCAAATTGGGGTGAGTTTATAGACTCATAACTCAGCTCAGCACTCTAACTCCTCCTTGTGCATATATTTACATACACATATCCATCATTTTAGCTAGACTTTAATGCTTGCTCCTCATCTAAAATCCTTACTAGCTTTGCCTCACAACACATAAAAAAGAATATCTGTCGCTGAGCTTCTCAGGCTGACTTTAGGGCAGACGAGGGGTTTGAGCAGTAGCACTAACGATTTGGTGATGAATGAGCTGAATGAATCAGAAGATGATAGTGAGTATGTATGAAACTGTCATTTTTCAGGAGCTGCACGGGCGACGCGGTCTTTTAAAGGTCAACGAGGGTATCAGCCGCTCCATGCCCCCCTGCTGCTAGTGTTCATCACTCACCAAAGCTCTGCTGTTGTTAGGTGACTGAATAAACAAGTACTCACAGCACTTCCAGGTCACGCAACGCTCGGAAAGCTCCATCTTCAATACAGCTGATGTGGTTGTAGTCCAACTGGCTGCACACACACACGCACACACACACACAGATAGAAAGAAAGACAGACAAAAGGAAGCTGTTGTAAGATGTGAAAGTGTCTTTCAATATATCTTCAGGTGAAATTCGAGCCAGACAGACAGCTACAGAAGAAGATGCATCAACTGCCCCTGGCCAACTCATCAACAACCTCCCTCTGTCTCCCCTCGCACTCACTCACTTTCTCTCTTGCTTTAGTTCTGTCTCCTGAGCTCATTGTTCTTTGGAGATGTATTTCTCAATGTATTCATCTCTGTATCCATTCCTGCTTCCTGCTCTCTTCTATCTGACGTCTAATTTGTATGCGCTGCTCTTTACCTCCTCTCCCTCTCTCTCCCCCCCTCTCTCTCTCCCTTTCTCAGAACCGCTTTGCAGAAACAATTTAATTAAGACATAAGGACAGTAAATCATGCGCTGTCACCCGCATGCTAATGCACACACACACACACACACGCAGGGGCACACACACTGCCGTGTCCTTTTACAATATTTGCAAGGAATTATATAAAAAAAAATGATGTGATGTGGAAAAGAAAAACACAGGATGCAGCAAAATAGTTGAAAAAATCCATATATCTAGAATTACTGCTGAGCAATTAGTTTACCTGCGAAAATGACCCTCAATTATCTTCAATCATTATTACAATGACCAAGACAAAACAAAGAGAGAAAACAACAGAAATGCCACATGACGGGACATCCGTAGCACACACAAACACACATACAGCTGCTAATGAGCAGCGGTGCCGGTCAATACAGCAAGCAGGAGGCGCATGACATTTAACACAATGAAATATTGATGCACAGGCACATGGGGGTTGTGCACATTTGCTAACACGCTGAAAAGCAAGTGACACATGGGCATGCACACGCACGCCACACTCACATACACGGAAAGCAGTGCAAAAAAAAAAAAAAGTGCCACTTACAGGTTCTTGATCTCCACAGCTCCCCTGAAGGCTTTCCTTGGGACTCCCTGAATCTGGTTCTCGCTGAGATCACTGGACAAGAGAGAGGAAGGGAGAGATGTAGAGAAGAATGGAGAAAGAGAAATAAGGTGGCACAGAGTTAAACCAAGCTGTCAGAGAGCCACTTGCTTTGCAGCACAAGTACTTGATGTAATCACTAAAATGCAGCGGGGGGAACTTCAGAGCCAGACAGATCATCTGCAAAATTGAGTTCCTCGCACACAGAGCAATCCTTCGCCAAATACAATCAGCTGTCTCTATTCATCTCTCAGTGACAGAGAAAAACGCTTCCTCTGACAAGCATCCACGTATCCAGAGCCAGACGCAATTCAATTGTCTGCCTTTGAACATCCATCCAACTCAGGTGCAAGAGGCTAAAAATGCTTAAGGAACCTGTAGGGGGAGCTAGTGACCTCCTCTTCCTTCAGAGTGTTCCGTTCTTCCTCTAATCTCTCCCACTCATCTCTCCTTCGCCCCCACTAATCCCCCTCCTTCCTCTGCTTTTAAGGAGTGAGCGGTGTGTGTGTGTGTGTGTGTGTGTGTGAGTGTGAGGATGAGCGCTGGGGTTTGCGCAGATTTAATTTTCAGCCACTTTCACTAAGCTGCAGCTTGAAAAAACAAAAAAGAAACACAGTAAATTTGCCGCAGTCAGTGTTCATGTTCCTCTTCTCTCGCACAAAGACACTCAAACACAGGAACAGGTGTCTCACATTAAACTAAATCTACCGCTTGCAGCTGAGTGAGAGACATGCTATCTCTGGTGGGTATTGCAATTTGATTTAGTGGAAGACACACACGCTGAAGGATCTGCACGCAAAGAGTTGCATGAAATGAGGTGTTAAGCACGTTCGCAAGCATGCAAATATAAATAAAGTAATGCAAAGGAGAGGTAAGAAAATGAATTCAGCCGTCTGGAGGATGCAGATGCATTATGGGTTGTTAAATGCAGGTACTAAAAAAATAATGATCGGAGAAACATCTCAACATGGAAACAGGACATTTATTTTAATGGTATGTCAGACTGCTTGACAATATATGTGTGTGTGTGTGTGTGTGTGTGTCTGGATGCGCGCGCGTGTCGTCCGCCGCCGAGTTCCAGACAGACTATTTGACCTTTCACCATTGACCTTCCAGCTCTTGACCTCCACCATGCTAATCGGCTAACAGCTAATGCCCAGCCACATTCCTCACATTCCAGTGGGTGCGATCATATAATCAGTGCTGCAGGTGGCATCCATCTCCTGTGTTTACCACCTGCTGCTTCTACACCAACATCTGGAATGATAATTTATCAGACAGGGTGTTTGAAAAGACCTTCAATGGGTGCACACTTACCGTTCGACTAAAATGACAAAACCAGTCCGATTTTGTAACCTTTGGGGTGGGGGCGTGGGCTGGTGTGCATTTTTGACTAGCATCTGAGACAGCAGGGGCACGAAGACCCGATGTAAACAAACTTATTAAAGGACCAGATGTTAGCAGTGGAACTGCATAAGAGGGACCTCACCATTCTGCATCTACACCCACTGATCATGATCTGCAGGTAAATGCTTGACAAGCAAAGTAGCGATCAAGCCTGCAAGAATTACACCTGTGGTAGTTTTTCATCCATAGAAAGCAAAGTCTGTGGCTCTGTTAATACACTACCATTCTAAAGTTAGGAATCTGCTGTTATATTGATTTCTATTTTAACAAAAATAGATAAAAACAGCATCATGTAGACATCAAATATATCATTTACATTTGGAAGAAGAAGAATTAAATGATTAAAACATTCATTTAGTCAAAGTCCCCACAGTGTTGCATGCCAGGGGAGAATACTCCTGCAACCATTTCTTCCTCCAAATACCCTTCGATGTTGAATTTGCTTTGCAGTCCAGAAAAGCGTAAGTGACCCTGGATCAATATTTAACCACAAGAGCACAATTAGGCTCTAAATATTTTGGCAGCCTGTTTTTCTCTGAGCCCTCTGCAGTCGACTCTGGTTAGATTGAAGATGTTTAAACAGTGATTTATCAGTCCACAGTATGTGCAACTAATATTCCAACAGTGCTAGTCCTCGACTAACCTATTTCTATTGTGAAGTTTTAATAATAGCTTTGCTGAAGCAGCACGCCTGTTCAGCTCGTTATTGACATTATTATGCAGTCGGCACAGAGACAAGAACCTGTTCTGAGGTATCTTTGTCTCTTTCCTTTGTCAGTGTGGTTGAACCATCATGCAGTGTTTTGTTTTTGCAAACCCTTCATACAACGTAAGATGTTTTTCTTTGTTGTTGCTGCAACCAAAAAGCCTGAAAGACCATTAAGAAATCTAGAGTGGTCCTCTCAGCAACCTGACTGCACTGAATGAAGCTTTTGGGGAAGACGATTCCAAACTTTTGAATAATGTCAGTGCCACTGTCTAATAAAGGGCAGTGTTAATTTCTGCAAATGTAATCACATTTAAAAAGTAATTCTGATAAGTGCTTCAATAGAACGTAAAGTCATTTGAGGAGCAAGAATCCCAGCCAGTCAAACGTGAAGATTTGCTGCTTTACTATGTTTTGAATCACACTAAATTGGATATCTTTGGATTTTGGACGGTTTGTTGGACAAAACAAGCAGGCTGAAGACATCAACTCCGCTTCTGGGAACGTATGAGGGGCAAAATCAATGTTTGCTGCAGCCCCAGAATGTGTTCGCTGGCTATATGCAGAGAATTCAAGCGACCAACAAATGTAAAATGGAACTTCCTCAGAAATGAAAAAGGAAAGGATTAACAGCTCGTTTCATTTCAGTTGGTTCACATGAACACATGTGCACCTGTAACTGCACACACAGACACACACACACACACACACACACACACAGACAGCAAGTTCACATCATGTTTCAATGCTCTCAGATGCCGAGATCAATCAACATGATCCTGGAATAAGACTTTACAAACAGAGGTAGATGAAAAACAGGCTTTTACACACGTACCCAAAAATACGCAAGTGCTTCTCCTCATCTCCTCATGCATGCACAGACACAGACACACACACACACACACACACACACACACACACACACACACACACACAGACACTCAGCGGCTGGTCTGAATCAAATAGAGTGTATCCTGATACTGTTTTTACAGGACTGGGGGGTTTTTGAAAACAGCCGTGCGCCTTTAACCACTGGAACTCTAAAACCAAATAAACTCTCTGAAAGTGCTCCTTAACCCTACACACACGTACACACACACACACACACACACTAGTCTGCATCCACTTCATCTGCCTATCAGATGTAGAAATAAGTAAAAACTTGTTAATGTGTCATCTGTGAGGAGCTGACAGTTTGACAGTTTGCATGTCTGTGTTTTAAGCTGCACACAGACCTCACTGTGAACGACAGCACATGGTCAGCCTATCCCGGCCTGAGTGTGTTTACACACACACTTAACATGTTCACTTGGGAACCTAAAACTCACTTCTTTGCCACAATTATAGTAATGCAGCTCTGGTAAACACAGAGAGAAGGTAGAGGTTTTAAGTGTGTGATTGGCACACGAGAGAGGAGGAGTTATGCATAAGTGCAGCATCTAAGTGTTTGTGTGTGCGCACAAGTATGTGTGTGTGTGTTTGACATACACATTTATCTTCTGATGCACTGAGATGATTGGAAATTGATATCTCACATCCCTCTGTCCCTGTGATCTACGACACAGCACACGGACGCATGCAAACACACAAACACACACACGTACACAGGCGTAGTACATGCACACACACATGTGATTGGCAGTTTGGGTTAGTTTTGGGGCTCTTAAGGAAGTGCAGGAGGCCACTCTAAATCCTATTCATCACTCAGACCACCGGAGAGAGAGAGAGTCAGAGAGAGAGAGAGAGAATAGAAAGTTCTGGCCTGACTAGGAAATTGACTTCTCTGGGACTTAGGAGTGGATTTTCTTCCTCGGTTTGGCACCAAGGCACTGATTCAATTTCATCTTTAGTTAAATCGTTTGGTAGATGTCCCACCCACCACTTATCCCCTCGTTCTCCCGATATCCTTCTCTGGCTTCCTCTCCCGTCGACCTCTCGTTTTCCATCCTCTTTTGTCTCTCTCTCTCCGGTCTTGTTTTTGGACTTCCCCGAGGTTTAACCCCTCACCTCTGCCCCTGTGCCTAAACCGGGAGGTTACCTTCATTAAAAGAGGCTCCTGCTGAGTCCCAGTTTGTGTGTGCGTGCGTGCAAGTGTGTGTGTGTGTGTGTTTTTGTTTGAGTGGGCCGGAGGTATTAAATCCATACAGGAACTATATCATGAAACACACGCACACACACACACCAGACACACACACAACAGACACAGAGTTGGTGAAAACTGACAACTGACATTAAAGTGACATGATGCAAAATGGGAAAACAGACTTAAACACACACACACTGATGATATACAGTACATGCTCTGCACCAGCTGCTCACAGGTGCAGACGGAAAATCTTGTGTCCCTCTTCACTTTTCACTCTTTTTTTCACCACTCCCTCTCTTTTTCCAGAATAAATCTGACAGTGTATATTCATCACTTTACACAACTACAATGGACCTCACATTTTAGGGAGACACAGAGCTTTTGGAGAATGTTTGCTTTGCTGAACAAGCATTTATGATCAAATAACTTTTTATCGCTGTTCAGCCGCCTGAAACAGAAAAATGTGTAAATGGGAACAACTTAAACAATTACGTTGCTTGAAGACCAAAAGAGGAAGAAGAGGAGATTTAGCAGTTCTCATACTACTTTGCTGTTTGACTGTGGACTTCCTGATGAACATCATGGACGCACATCATTTTCACACCTAACCGCTGTTTTCAGATTGAGCCCGAACTGTGGGGGAAGTCGTCTTTTTCTTCATCTTCTGACTTTCCTTTTTGTCTACTTTTCTCACCTCTGGTGGCCCAGGATGTGTGTGTGTGTGTGTGTGTGTGTGTGTGTGCGTGGCAGAGTCAGGTCTCCAGTGTTAAGAGCTTAGTGCTGCTTTTCTAAAGGGTCTTTTCAGAGTGAGAGGAGCTTTTGACGCCCTGCGTGTCTAAGAAGACCTGGGCATGAAAGAGCAGCACTCAATTCTCACACATGCACCCCTCATCCTTCCCCTCCTCGCCTCTCCCTCTCTCGTTCTCTGTCTCACACACACACACACACCACACACACACACACACACACACACACACACACGCACACTCACCTACTGTTATACAGTTTCTGAACTTCTTTTGTACGCACCCCACTGCCACAAGATTCTTCCCAGGTCCAGCAAACTGGGGGTTCCTGTGGATCTATATACATTTCTGTGTGTGTGTGTGTGTGTGTGTGTGTGTGTGAGGCAGGGTATGGGCCGGGGCTGGCAGAGCAGTAAACTAATCATCTTGTTCAAATCCCTTTCGGAGACCTTAATCCTATTAAGTATAAGAATGTGTGAATGGGCAAAGACGGAGCTGGAAAGAGTCAAAAAAGAAAAAGGAAGAGAAAGTGAGGAAAAGATGCACAGAGGGAGAAAAACGTGAAAGCAGAAGATAAGACGGATACGTAGAGAGAGAGGGAAGGAGTTTTGGTTTTGGTCGAGGGGCGTTTAGGACGGGACAGTCACAGAGAAAGACCAAGACTAAAATGAGACTCTGGGAGTGTGTGTGAGTGTGTGTGTGTGGGTGTGTGTGTGTGGGTGTGTGTGTGTGGATCCTTCAGCTAATTCAGGGAGCAATGCCATGAAGTGGACCCCCAAAGATCACACTTCTGTGAGCAATTAGGAAGAGAAAGACTCCCAAAGAAAGGAGAGGAGATGAGGGGGGGAGAAAAGGAGCGGGAGGAGAGGGAGGAGAGGAGGCTTGCTGAAGACAATGCAGAGGATTATTGAACACACTGGGCCAGGACTGGCACCTGGGAATGTGGAGGAATGTGTGTGTGTGGTGAGTGTGTGTGTGGTGGTGAATCTTTGCTTTTAAAGTGTATCTTGGAAATTTTGGGTGGCAGAATTCGAAAAACTGAGTGTGCACAGCACGATAAAAGAAATCCCACTATTTGCTCATATTATTCAGAATCACACACATCCTCCCACGCACACACACACACACATACACATGTGCTCGCACACACACACACACACGCACACACACACACACACACACACACACATCTTTTCAGCCTCTCTTCAGCCGCTCTCTTCTAAACTAATATTGACTTTGTTCATGAATGACAGATCTGCAGTCTTCCTCCCTCTCCTCCTCTTCCCATCTCATTGTCTGCTTCCCTTATTCGCCATCACGCCTCGCACACATACTTTAAATGCCAGGTAAGAGGGTTGCTATGGTTACTGGACCAGGGTGGACACCTAGGGGACATTTTGACTTGACAGAGAGGATGTCCCCTGTGTGTGTGCGAGTGTGCCTGTCTGGCTACTGGGATGGCAATCTGCCAGAAAAGGTGTGTGTGTCGTGTGTGTGTGTGTGTGTGTGTGTGTGTGTGTGCTGGCCCTGTGAGTTGCAACATAACGCAGTGCTCAGTTTACAAAAGCTCTTGTGGTAGCAGCCGTGTTATTTTTGCTGCTTTGCTAAGGGGTTTTATTTTTTCTTGCTTTATACTTTGAGTACAGACAGGGAAGCCAAGATGATTGCTTGGTAGAAATGATACACTCTGCCTACTGATTTCCTACGTAAATAGCTCCTGCTCTTTCCATTCAGCTACCAATCGTTTATGTAGTGAGCTCTTAACAAAGCCAGCTGCAAGGCGCTCGCCAAACGTGTAGAACGAGCGTCCTGTTGCTGAGGAAACAACGTACTCAGTAGATATTTCTTATCACATCTCCTATATTGCAAGATTAACTGGTGAAATAACAAAGCTGAAAGAATAAAGGTCATGTATGCTGTATGTGTGTGTGTGTACATGCATGTGCAAAACCAGACTGATTACGTCGCTTTCCAGCTCAGGAACAGATTAGTCAGCGGTCTGAGACCATGACATCATCAGAAATGTTTACACGTGTAATTATAGACAAGTGAGGAATACATCTGTTGCACACACACACACACACACACACACAGAGCAGCAATGGACAGCGGCTTGCAGTAATACAGTAATTGCATAGGAGGAGAGCTGAGAAGCACTTAGGAACAGGGACACGGTTTCCCTCCAAACATCTGATGATGATATTTAGATTTAACGCTGCCTCAACAGAAAGGCCGGCCACACCGCGCACCTGTGCTCCTCCAGCTTACATGTTGGAAAACCTTGCTCTTCATCTCTTTCTGTGACAAAGTCAGGATATACTTTTGCAAGGGAAGGGGGGAGTAATATCTAATGCCACAGCTGTAGGAAAACATTTTATCCACTTAGCGCACCGCAGCTGACTGAGCCCTTTGTCAGTGATAACATTCTGATTCTCATGCAGCTCAGTGTGGCAGGCACATGAATGCACTGATCTGCGTAGCCCCCATGCTTATCAGTTTACAGGTACATGCAAACCCTCTCAGTGTCATGCTGAACTTTGTCATTCCAGCAGGTTTTAGTGATGATGGAGCACAGCCCTTCATCGTGAGAAGAGAAAACAAGGGAAGGAATGAGAGTAACTGAGTATGGCAAGTAAACACACATTCGTGTGGCTAAAAGCTGGCAGAAGACCTGTATTTGATTGAACGTTGTCCAAACCAGAGCCCTAGACTTACAGCGTTTCAAAACTACTGGAAAATGAAGAGTGGAATTATGTATCTAAAGTAGGAATTCATAAGACTACAAGAGTTTCCCTGACATCTTTGTGCTTTTGGAAATATTTTCTAAGCAAATTGCATGGTTTGCATGAGCTGCATTTGTCATTCTTGAATAAATCCTATCTCATACAGTGACAAATAAGTGCCCATTGGCCAAGAGCTCTACAATGATCGGCCCACGAGGTCATGCTAGTGAGCTTAGCTAACATAAACCATTACAGAATAAATTAGCATCTATCTCTACTCTAATAGCTCAAGGTCAATCTACACTCAAGCTGCAATGACTAGTTGGTTAAAAACTCCCGACCAGTCCAGTAAAAATTAGCCTAAAACACCATTCCAAGGCTTACCTAAAGTTAATCTATAGCTGTTCTTGAACTATTTGGAGTACGTGCATGGTTTTGGTTTCTTTTGAAAGGTAACACTCTGAATTTTTTAGCAAAAAAAAAAAAGAAGCTTGTAAATGACCATATCTGGTTAACAATGGGATCACAGCATGAAACCCTACCCTAGTCCAGATTCAATAAAAACTGACAACAATACCACAGAAACTGAACATTTTCATGTTTTCTCTAATGGTAAATTGAGACGTTCTCCAAAAAAACAAAAAAACAAAATGTACTATATATTTATCAACATAAATATTTAGATTTTTATTCATGAAAGAACAATTTGGGCCATCTACATTCATATTTAAGGTAGATATATTTTTGCCATATCTTGATATTGAGGCCATTTACTATATCTATCATTTCAAATTGTATGTTATACTCCTATTATCACTGAAATCCTTGATTTGAGGTGTGCGGAGTTGTAAATAACCCACTAAAGTTGCATGTGGCCTGTTCTGAATTTCATTGGCTATTCGAAGTGTCAGTCATCTGCAAAATTGCCTGTGATTGGCTCAGGCTTCCCATGAAAGAAGAGAAGGAGGCCCTTCTGTTCAACTCAGACTGTTATGGGCTTCTCGGGTTGCTAGCTTCCTAACGGTGTTCAATATGAGTATAAATGTAGCGTTTGTGTCACTAGACAGAAAGAACAATAAACAACAAGAAATGCGCCTATGGCCCACTGGTGGGCCTTTGTAACTGTGAGGGGTTTTTATAGATTGGTCGTTCAAAAGATAATTAATCAGCAACAATTTTAATAATTGTTAAAATAAGAAGAATAATATTGTTCTGTTAAGTTTGGAAAATGAAAGATGATCGGCAAAATTTGAACAAGAAAGATACTGTATAGTGACGACTAAACATAATACAAATACACTAAATTAGCTGTTCACGCATACCCACATGCTAACCCATACGCTTTGAGCACCCTCTGGTGGTCTATTTGGGTTTAACCTCTTCCCAGAGCGTAGTCAGACACAGAGGAAAGCAATTCTTTCCTCATCCTCTTTTGATATTTTAAGCACAGAGGATCCCTCCGTTTATTCCACCCAGTCCATACTTCTTACATTTCTCTTCCTTCTGGGCGTTTCCCTCCCTCACACCTCTCATCTTAAATCCTTCTTTTCCCCCTTTTCTTTTCCTCCCCTCTTTCCTCTCTCTCTCCCTTTTTCTCCCTCCCTCTCTCCCACACCCTCTCCACCCTCCACCGCCCTCCTTTGCCCTGCTCCCTGTGTAATGAGTCTAATCCATCAGCCAGACAGTATTAATCGTATTCCGATAGCAGTGTGTTCACTTGCTGCTCGCTGCTGTCTCCGTCTCTACGAGTCAATAACCCCAGCTCTAACACCTACACACTGCCTATGACAGATAGGCTGTGTGAGTGTGTGTGTGTGCGTGTGTGTGTGTGAATTTTAAAACCAGCTCAGCACTGTGACCAAATTTATTGCAGTCTTTGCCTGGAAGAGCGTCCAAAACACACAAGAGATGTAGACACAGACACACACACCACAGCTAAAATGACCACCGCTGGATGTGATGCCAGACCACTTGGTTGCCACAAACTCTTGGTCAGTGACATCATATCCTTTTCCTGTTTGCCTCTTACATTGCCTTACAATAATAAATAGAATAGATAAATAGAAAGTGACAGCACATGGACGCGTGTCTGGGTCTATTTGTGTGTGTGTGTGTGTGTGTGTGTGTGTGCTTCAGTCTGCATATGCCTTGCCAGGTCAGAAAGCTTTTCACCCACGTCTTTGACCTGATCTGCCACAAACTCCATGACCCACTAAGTTGAAGCAGCCTCCTCCCTTCGTGTCTGCCTCCTTTCCATTTAAAAATCCCAACGTCTGACAAACCCCCCCCCCCCACTACAGGATAATGTATCAATCTGGCGCCCAACGATCCTTTGTCATTTTCAGACTTAGCTTTTCCATCTATTTTTCTCCCCAACAATTCGCTTCATCCATCAATCGCTGCACTATTCTCCTGATCGCTCAATCATTGCATCACCCTTTTCATCCATCAATCATTCATTCCTCCTATTCATCTGTCACGCGGTGCCGCCAGGCGACCAGAAGCGGCGGACTAGAAGTAAAACATTTAACTTTGGGGAGAGAGCGGAGAGACAGTGTGAGCGAACATGTCATCCTGTATGTGCCTTATATTAGTCTGATTCACGCCTTTAAATCGAATTCATTAAAAGCTAACAGCCCATCTGCTGTTCCGCGTGGCTCGATGCGGAAAATAAACCAGAGACGCCATCAAAATAAACAACTAAACAGCTCATAAACAATTTAACAACTATGAAATAAAGAGGTCAGTTTTTTTCCCCTCCAACAACATTTGCAGTGTGATTGACAGCTGAACCACAGATGAGACGGTTTGTGGTCGGGGAGAGTGTGTTTGTACAGGAATGAGGAGTTATGTAGTGCATCAGTGGAAAGAGGCATAAAGTGTGTGTGCGTGTGTGTGTGTGTGCGTGTGTGTGTGTGTGTGTGCAGCAGAGGACCGCAGTGGCGATGACTTACTCACCCTGGTGTCATTATTCACAGTTTACAAACCATGACAAGACAGGCCGAGACAATCACACACACACACACACACACAGAGAGAGAGAGAGAGTTCTGTTTCCATCACTCAAATTTAAGGATTTACATTATGGCGACTTGCATTTTGCCCCAGAAGGAAGGCGAGACCCTAAAATGTGACTGTATAAACACATTTATGTCCTCACAACATGAGTAATACACACACACACACGCACATCCAGACACAAACACACACACACACCTCTTCATTCAGCACTTTGTGCGGTTTTGCCTTTCCTTCCCCATGTTTACCCAGCAGTTTGGACTGACATGTCGGTGAGGCCTCTTCATGCATACATGCACAAAGAAGACGCACAGACAGACAGAAGGAGTGATTGACAGACAGACAGATAAATACATACTACTAATTTGTAGGGAAGCATGTAATCACTGCTCCCTGGTGGTGTTTTTTCTCATGTGTGGAGCTTCACGTCTGGCACGGGAAGTGTAAGGAGGGAGCTCACATCCAGACTTCTGCCTGTGGTCACGTTTAAGGAACCAAAGCACTTTTGTCAAGTTTATGTTGGTTTGAGTTAAATATTAATAAAATAAACACATCGCCCTCACGCCTCGGCTCGCATTTGACCTTGAAGCGTTTTCACAGCCGAAACAAGACCATAAAAAAGTCATGTTTTTGTTGCTACTGTGAAAGCAGATATTGTCAGAAAACAAATGAAATACCTTGTAAATTAATATTTCACTGAAACTTTTAATATCATCAGTTTTGCGACTTGGCAGATAAGTCAATGAACATTTTCTCATTATTTTAATAGGAAACATGATTTGGGTTATTCAGAAAATGTTTGCTGTTGTAAATTAGTGGTACATAATTGTAATTTTGGAGAGACAGTGTTGGTGAAAACAAGGGCTGCAAATAATGACTATTATGGATTTATCTCTATAGAAATGGCCATCACAAATTCCCAGAGCTCAAACTTCTATTTTTTAATTCACATGTCTTGTTCAGTCCAACAGTCCAAAACAGAAAATAATTCAGTTTACGATACAGTCATAGAGAAATTAAGTTTTGCTTAAAAATCAGACATTTTAACAAACAAAAGTTTTTTTTTTTCCAGCTTTGGTCCATACACACTGGTAAATATTGTATTCCTCCTTCATTCATTTTGCCTTGATCTATTGGTCAGTGGAAGCATCTAACAGTGAGAAGCAAAAGAAATGATGTCAGGCTCTGCAATGTCATTTGCTTATTCCAAAGGTGTTTTAATAAGCTTCTCTAGCATTTTGTTCTTTTTTATATTTCCGTATATTATATGCTAATTCAAAATGCACATGAACGCAGGTGGATGGATCCGTTTATACACAAGGTGAGGGAGAGAGAGGTCGGTTCAATAGTCGCAAAGACAGATCACATTTCTCCCGTCAGGCTCTATTAGGGTGTGTATCAGTGTGTGTATGTTGGAGACAGAAAGTGTTTCCTCCCCTGAGGCCTCTCACTTGAACTCAGTGTGAGAGTGAACCTCTTGTCAATCGTCTGCTCGGGGGCTGTTTAGGGAAATGAGGGATTCATCAGTCAGCCGCTCGGCTCTGGGAGGGCGACAAGGCCGCGACAGTTTACAGTATCTGACCCAACACCTGCACAATGCTTTTAGACCGGAGAGAGAGAGGTGGGGGAGAGAGAGGTCAGGGGGAGGAGAGGAAGCTGGAGGGGAGGACAAAAAGATGGCAGAACAACATTTGTTGCCATCAGAAAGAAATCCAAGCACCATTCAGATAAATAAAGAACAAATTGGCAGAAAGGCATAGTTTCTGCTTTCTTTTATCACCAGTCCACCTCCTCCTCTCTCTCTTTCTCTTGCTCCAAACCTATTCAAGATGTCTCCAGAGCCCCCCCACCCACCTCAGCTCACCTCCCCCACCCCTCTGTTTGCCAGCTCCTGGCAATCGCAGGCTAGCTGAAATATTCCTCTTCAAATAGTTTCTCTCCGTCAATGTTGTCTTTCTTTCTTTCACCACCGTAGAGGCTCGGGTCGCACACACTTGTCACTCTGGACCAGCTGTCCTGCACCATCTGTCCACTGTCCGCTCAGCACACACACACACACACACACAGACGCATGCACACACACACACACACGCAAACACGCACTGCAACTCTGGCGCTAAAATGCGGCAGTTACTGGCAAAGACGCCATGCCGGAGCACAATTTACGTTTATTGGGCTGTGTCAAAATAAATACAATATCTGACAATGATCGGAGAAAAACAAAGAGTGAGGGGGTGAGAGGCAAAGGAGAGGCGCGGAGAAAAAAAGAGAGCAAACACTTCCAAACAAAAGCCGAGATCCATTTCCACATGGCCAACAGTGAATATGAGAAGTCATGCATAATCTGGACTACTTGTACGCTGTCTTGATTGGTTGTTGGGGCTTTTTGTGTTGGCCTAAACACCATATGTGTGAGCAAAATTAGTGTGTGCGTGTGTGTGCTGCATTCCTATGAGCAGTGGGTTGGAGAGACGGACCATGAAAGCAAACAGTGTTGGCCATTAAGTCTCCTGGACACCAGCCAGACGGCACACATGCATCATGCATACACACATTGCAAATACACGCGTGCACGCACACACATGCATACGCAAGTGCCATCAATTAAAAACAGTATCAGTATTGGTGACTGGATTTAAAGGGATTGAGTCGCAGTGATTTTATGTTCATTAAAAGAAATTTGTGAATGTTTATCACTGAAGTCTGAACTTGTTCGGTGGATTTCCCTGGTTCAGTTTGATCGAGCGGCCTCAGCCCGAGACCTTTGTTGTCATGTCACCCCACAAAAGCAAAAAGTTAAAAATGTATTACATAAAAAGACCTCTCAAGCCATGAATATATTTATCTAAATCTTTTTTTCCCACTGGTTGACATGACGTGGTGGAAAATATGTACACTAAGTGCATCTACTCAAGCAGAGTAATAAAGAACAATTTTCATGTACTTTACATGAGTACTGCATTTCAGAGGTAAATATTAATACTGCAATACTGCACTACATTTATCTGACAGCTGTCGATACTGTCTGCTTCATAAATTCAGAGTTATACACAAAACATTTGATTATTTAATCATATATGATCCGTTTTTTATAGATTAAATTGCTAGTCAGCATGTAAAGTATTTAAAATTAGCTCCATGTTTCTTATATGTGTATGCATCACTAATAAAAATCTAATAACATAAAATATGATCATACAGCAGTGACAGCAGCCATTCTGCTGCATATTGAATACTTTTACTGTTGAGACAATTTGCTCATAGTACTTTGAGTTTGGTACAAGGCAGGGCTTGTGGTAATGGAGTGTTATGTTATAGTGATGGTACTTTTACTTTAGTGAAAGTCTGGATACTTCTTCCACCACTGTTTTGACTGCCAGCACAAGCAAATGTTAAGGTATTTGCCATCTAAGCTGCCACCGTTGTCCATGCAGTATCCCATGCCCCCTGCTCAACTTCAACAAAACACAAGAATCAACACTGAAAATCAGGACGCTGATAAGTTTGTGTGATTGTTGTGTTATTTTCTTTTGATCACATCCAAAAAGGCAGCTCCCCCGTGAAACCACACAACACCGTCTTTACGGTGTTTGATCACACACCAGCCGAGGCCTTATTTAGTGCAGCACGTTGAACTTCCACTGGACAAGTTCAGACATTTCAGCTAACAGGCTGAGAGCTCAGTTCAGACCTGAGCGATGCCACCAACCGCGGCACAACACCAGCTGGTCTAAATCCGACCCTCCGCTCTACAATGTCCACGATGAGGTTTGTGTCCCAAATATAGAGAATATGTGCAGGTCAGAGCTTGATGAGTGACTTTAGACAGGATACATTCCAGCGGAGGGGACGTAGGGGGCGCTATGTGAGCAACAACACCAACACATCGGACAGCTTTTTGAAGGCTACCGCTCTTAGCTAAATTAGATTAGCAGAGTGTGTGTGTGTATGTGTGTTTGTGGGTGCACCAGGAGTGTCATATTAGTTGGTAATGCATTGAGCAGCTGTGACACACACACACACACACACACACACACACACACACACAAAGATACCAACACACTTGCATACACATAAACTGATTAACATTAGCAGAATACCAAACTCCAGCCCTGACCTCTAAGAGATTGATTGAGACAGCGACTGTTTTTAAATGCATATGTGTGTGGGTGCGTGTGTACGTGCGTGTGTGTGTGTGTGTGTGTGTGTGTGTGTATGTAAATGTGCAACAGCGACACACAGCATTCAATGTGTGTGTGTGTAATGGAAGAAGTGGACTGATGTAATGAGGCTGTAATAAGGCTGAAGCTTAATCCTGGTGAAGACAGACATAGACCTCTCACCCCTGCCTACACACACACATGCACACACACACACGCAAAAACATGCACGCACGCACGCACACACACACACATGCACACGCACACACACAAATTTTACACTTTTTTCTCTCCTGTCATATGCGTCAATCCCCTCCCTTCTTGTTTCCCTCTCACGTTTCTCCTTCCTTTTACCTTTCTCTTCCTTCCACCCTTCCCATTTCCTTACTTCCTTCCCTTCTCTTTGCTTCTTTTCCTCTGCCATTCCCTCCTCTTTTTTCATTCTTTCCCTTTTTGTTCCATTTTTCCTACCTATTCACTTTCCCTCCTCCTCTTCTTATTCCTTTCTACCTCCCCACTCATTTCCTACTTCCTATTTTCCTTCTTTCCACCTTTCTCTGTTTCCTTCCTCCTCTCCTCACATTTCCTTACCCGCTCTTTCTCCTTCCTTCATTCTACTGGTCATTTACTTGATTCTTTTTGCAGTCACTTAGACCCCCTTTCCCTCTATCTCACTTAGCCTCTTTCATTCCTCCCTTTTACTTTCTCCTCCCCCTTTCCTTTCCTCCCTCCTTGTTCCCTTCTTTAGGTCCTCTCTCCTACCATTTCCTTTCCCAATCTATTCTCTTCCTTCTGCTCCCTCCATTCCTTCCTCCGCCCTTCTCCTTGTCTCTCAGTGAATACCAAAGAGGACGCGCATGCTTCCTTTAAGTCCTCCACATTAAGCAGGGCAATAAAATACCACCACACACATGCAACCACCCACCCCCCCACACACACGCACCAACCCAACACACACACTCACACATAGACACACACAAACAAGTGTGTAGTTAAAGAAGACGAGCTACTGTGGTTTCTACCAAATAGTCTCGATCTATTTCATGGTCCAGACACACATTTCCCACCACAATTTATTGTCCTGAGGTGGTCAGGGCAGGCACACACACACACACACACACACACACACACACATACACAAATATAAAGAATATAAAAAGTATCCTAGTTCCGTGTGATATTGTCACATCTGAGCCTGTGGACCTTTTAATCTATTCTTTTCTTTTCCTGAGAATGACGTAGAACGTGGTAAAAACCACAAAATCACTCAAAGTGTTTGCCCAGAGAACAAGGCAACGTCCATTTATGTTGTCGGTTACTTAGCGACCGTTTAACCACTTGAACACCAATCGTATTGCATACTCAACTTCCCATGTCCACAAAGCAACCTCATGAGTTCTGTTTGAAAGCAGCATAACTTTTTCCCAGGAATAAGTCCTCTGTAGCTCAGTGAGTGATGCGTTTGATGTGTCCAGCAGCGGTTTGTTTGGAATAAACTGAAGAACCACGGTGGCAGACGACAAACAAAAAGTGTGTGACCTACAGGGTTGCCAGGTTCAAAGCTTGGCGAAACTGGGCAAAATGCACAGGCTAGATTTTGTGGCATATTATTTACAGAATGGTTTTCGACCATTTCGAAACATCTGACTGCATTGAAAAACCACACAGTCCCCAAAAAACTGTGTGGTTCTATTGACCCACAGAAAACTGCACCAACAGAGAATGCAATGCAACGACGCCCCCACACTGGCTAATTGACTGCTTGATTGACAGGTGACCAGCAGGACCTGCAACACAGAAATGACTGCCTGCATAAAAAACTCACAAGATCACCACTTGAACGCAGCACAGACCACTTTCGAGGAAAGTGGTGCAACCTTAACCACATTGGTTATATTCATCGTGCCAGTGGCAGTGGGGCTGGTAGTAGCGGACTGGAGAGGTCGGCGTTGTGACATTGTTTCTTTTTACCACAGGGGTCTTGGGAGGCCCCAGTTGAGGCCATAGTGAGGTGCTGGAGCGGGCTGCCTGACTAGAAAGAGAGCACTCTAACCACTGACAGGCAGCACTTGAGACAGGCCTGGGAGTGCAGGGGTCCTACTGAGCTATTGTCACCCACCACACAGGTTAACAAGACACTGCACCAGCCTCTAACCTCTGTCTTTCACGGCTCGCGCACTTTGTCCTCTTTTGTCGGCCTCGCTCTCACACGCACACCCGCATACATGCTCCCCCATAACCTTTTATCTATTTTAATTTTTCTCTCTGCGCCGTTCCTGCCTCCAATTTCTCTTTTTACAGATAAAGGAGAGAAGACAGAGCAGTGAATAAGAAAACAATTCACTAGTGAGGAAATAAAGGAGCGATTTCTCACCTCCAATAATGACTTTATTCCCCTTACACGTTTCTTTTTTTTATTGAATTACGCTCTTCCTTTTTATTCTGCTCATCACCCATTTATATCTCTCTGTCCGACCCTCATCTCGCTCTCTCTCTCGCTCCTCTTCCTTTCTTTGTATGTCTCTCACTCTCCCTCTCTAGTGTATACAACCATTCATAACTCTAGGTTATCATTTCAAAAGGCTTTCAATTCGAGCTCCTTACAGAGTAGACAGTATAAAGAGGCTGCTCCGGGGCGAGCATGCACCGACACGCGCGCGCACACACACACAAGTGGACACATGCAAAACAAACATACAGCAGGACTAACCGCACATGTAAACAAAGTCGACAGGAGACACACATGCATATTATCATGCAAACTCTTCTTAGATGAAAACACACACACACACACACACCCTGTTCTTCTCAGGTAAATATACGGATGCTAAGTGATATCTAAGAGACACCAGTAATTACACACACACACACACACACACACACACACACACACACACACACACACACAAAAACAGCGAGGGAGGGAAATCCCTGACTGCTGAGTTTATTATTCTGTGTTGACTCCATAGAAATAAGCCTTTTTTCCCCCTTTACAACCTCTGCTGTCCTCTTTCTTCTTCACTCGTCTTTAGTCTCTCTTCCTCTTCTCTCTCTCTTCATTTTCTTGTCTGTCTGAGTCTTGTCTGTCAGTCACGCCTGGCTGCCATTCTGTCATCAGTCCCTGTTGCTCTTTCTCTAAAAGCTCTTAGCTGCCCTCAGGGCTCAACTTATAATATTACAGTACACCTCAAATCCCTCTCTCTCTGTCTTTTTGACTTTCTTTCTCTCTCACACACACACAGACATGCACACACACACTAATACACTAATGGAAGAAAGACGTACAATAGCAGCACTAAGTGAGCAAAGAGCCACTGGACACAGAAAAAGGGAGCATCTTAAAGAGCCCTTTGGGTCTCTCTCTCTCTGTCTGTCACACATAAATAGCAGCTGTGGTCGGATTAACGTCTTGGACCTCTGGCCAGATCAATAAGCTCTATGATGCATGTGTGCAAATGGTAATGTGTTAAAATGACCTTGAATTAATGAGCGTTTTGGGGGGTAATTAGGAAACAATGGTTGCTGGGAAAATGATTGGAGTTTTACAACAAGCTGGAATGCGTGGTCAGATCTGTCACACTTGGTCGTCTCTGCTGCTTATTTTGTATTTCCGTTTAATACTAATGGATCCCAGGGAGATTAGTATCAGCTGGACTAGCTAATAGGAATCCTAACAAAGCAGAAAGCATCACGCTGACTGAATATTAACGCAACAGCCAGACAAAAACAGAGAAGTGTACACACGCACATTTAAAAGCAGCCTCAATCAACCCAAAGAACAAAGTGATTTCTCTGCACTGCAGCATGCTGCATACTGTGTATGCATGAGAGGCTGTGCATCTGTGTGTGTGTGTGTGTGTGTGTGTGTGTGTGTGTGTGCAAACCGCATAATAGTGAACTGTATCATACCTTAACCATGGGAAATACCCACTGCACGTTTCAATTATGTACATGTGCGTGTTTGTGTTTAGGTGCGGGTGTGTGTGTGTATGTGCATGCATAAGCGTGGCGGGGCGTTCGGAACTGCTCTATTGATGAGAGAATGAAGTCATTTTTCAATGTGGGGTTAAGCGCTGCATTATTGCCGCCTCATTTGGCTCCTGTGGGCCACCATAGCCCTCCCGTCTGGTTTCCATGGCACAGAGAGAGAACAGAGAGGGGAATGTCCCTGCTTACCAGACTGCAAGTTCATCCATCAGCTCACACACACACACACACACACACACGCACATGCATGCACACGAACGCACACACACACGCACGGGGCAGGCAATAAGGGCTTATCCCACTCACAGTCAACTTTCCCACAAAGTTGCAACAAATCAAGAGCAGCAGCGCTAAGTCTCCTAAAGCCAGCCAATATCACATTATACGCTAGTTGTGCTCGGGTATACAGAGCTACACAGAGTGGTGTGCTACTGTAAAACCAACTCGCCTAAAAGGATAGAGTTTCTGCTACTGCTACAGTCCATGCAGTCCACAAGGGGCTCGATTGTAAACGAAGGAAATCTTAAAGAGTCCATAATGCTGCTGAAGGGAAACAGTTTAATTTCTCAGTAGTCTTGTGTTTACTGCCGAGTTTCCTGCCTTGCATATAAGTGTGTGTGCGTGTGCGTGTGTGTGCTTTGTGTGACTGGTCTGAGATTTGTCCTGCATTGAGCAACATAAGCGTGTACGAGTTCACAAACACTGTAGGGATTGTCTGCAGTAATGGGATGGGATGAGCAGGCTCAATGTGCACATGCACCTTTGTATGTGTGTGTGGGTGTGTGTGTGTGGTGGTGGTGATTGGGGGGGGGGTTTGTATGTTGGCTGTTTGAACAAGCGCTGAACGTGAGCCAACCATGTCAGTGAGCATTGTCAGTTCACATAATAACTACATTCCTCTGGTGATATCATACAGAGCGGACAGGGATCAGCTTCACTGTAAAGCCAGAGAGAGATGGATGAACTGTCCTCATTCATTCATGTAAACTTTGCCAATTTTCTTGTGCTTAACAGGATTCAGTAAAAACATCCTGCAAGCCAGGTCCTTCTTTCACTTCCCCTCTTTCTTTCTTTTAATCCCGCTGAGGTTGAGTCTCTCTCCTTTGCTCAGTTTACTGTAAACATCTCCATGTATCACTGTCATATCAGCGCATTCATCTCCTATAGAGGGCCAGCGTCCCCGCAGTGCACCATTCACCCTCATTCACGCACTCACGCTGAGCACAGGGCGCATTCACACGCGCACGCACGAGCACGCACGCATCTATGTATGCATACATGTGCACAGCCGCGCACACATTAACTCCTGCTACCTATTGAGCTCCAGCCTGTGTGACGTTCTTGTTTTTTAGAATCCATTTATCACGCCGACACAAAGGAATATGAGAACGCGCACAAAATGCAACTCTGCATGCACACATACACTCAAGCTGTTAAACACAGTATATCACAGTGCACGGTGCTTAATCATTAATGACAAATCTAACACATGTCATTCGTCACGCTGGATGACCTTCCGTTTTGAGAAGATGGATTAACCAATGAAATTCTATTCTAAAAGCCTCCAAACTGCCTTATATCTCTACTTACTGTTAATACACTTCACAGTAATACTTCCACATCAGCACTGTTTCAGCACATGTACTTAGAGATAGCATAACCAAGATGTAGCACAATCATTGAATTCAGACATTTGGGGACCTTTCTGAGAACACTTGAGAGTACTTATGTCCTTTGAACAGTTATGTAGAGGCTTCCACCTCCCAGCTACTCATTTCTCCAAATACTCACCACAGGTCAGACACATCGTAAGTACATTTCAGGGAGGAAACTCGACTCCCCTGAAGACCCTCCCAATTGCCAAAATTCTGAAAGACATCAAACACCCCAGAGGCATCTTTTCCTCAGCATTGAACAGAGTTTTGGCCTTCACAGAGACTAAACCCCAAAGCACTAATTTGAAGACAGCGAATGGGAATCACTGTGTGGAAAGGCACCGAACATCTCATATGACAGCGACCCTCAGCTTTTGCAGTTCAGCATTATCCACAGAGCCTATTCTGCACCAGAAAGGCTCTTTAGGATCAATGAATCAATTTCAGATCACATGTTCTGGAAATGTAATAAATTAAATCACTATTGTGGTCCAATATTGGAAATACTTACAGAGATTATTGGGTTTGGGTTCCCCTGTTCACCTAAACTAGCCCTGCTAAGGCAACATATCTGACGTCCCTCTTGCCAAAGCTAACAATCTGTGGTTTATGAAGCTGGCCATGATTACTGGTAATACATGGATTGCTTTGTTATGGAAAAGTGCACATTCTCCTCCTGTCTCCATGTTGCTTAAAGAAAGGAAAAAATACGCTCAACATCTCTACTCAATGCAATTATACCACACTTGACCTTATATGTTCCTCATTCATCATGGCGATACTATGACACGCTGCAGCAAAAAGATCTCAATTGTGGTTCCTTCATTCTCTTTGTAGATTTTACAGATTTAATCTCTGAAGTGAATTCAAATCACGTTTTATTTATAAAAGCCACAAATGACAAATTTGTCTCAGAGCAACATATGACCCTCCGTCCTTAGAGCAAATCAGATGAGGAGAAACTTCACCAAAAAGCAAACTTTGGCAGAAAAAAAGAGATGTATGTGCTGTTTTTAAGTACTTAATGAATATGTTTCGGGAGAGTAAAAGAGTTTCAGGCAAAGTAAAAAAAGCGTCTGGTGCCCTGGTGGCCTTGGGGTTGAGGTGCTGGCCATGAACCGGCTCATGACCTTTGTCACATGTCACTCCCCTTTTCTCGCCTCTCATTTCCTCCATATATAGTCGGCTATAAAGGATCAAAAACAACTACTCCCATTCTGACCTCGACCAGAAAACCTTCACTGCACCATGATTTCTTTCTATTAATTTTAACTGTTGGTTGCCTGGCTTGTTCAGCTATTTTTTAGCGTGTCTGGTTGTATCTTCTTTGCCTCTCTTAAACACACAGTATGTTACGTTGTTGTTATTTGATG